>NW_026067946.1:7487599-7574837 GCF_014885135.2 Alexandromys fortis
GAGAGAGAGAGAGAGAGGAAGAAGAAGAAGAAGAAGAAGAAGAAGAAGAAGAAGAAGAAGAAGAAGAAGAAGAAGAAGAAGAAGAAGAAGAAGAAAAAGAGGGGAGAGTGAGAGGAGTGAGAAAGAGATAGAGAGCTGCCTCTTCAGAAGAATGGTGTGTGTATGGGGGAGGGGGGGAGACCAGCTTACCTGGGGAGAGAAGGAGTGGGCAGAGCTTATCTCTTAAAGGGACAGGGTACTGTCTGGGTTCATCTTGTCAGGTGACAGGGAAGGCCAGCATAATCCTAACAATAAGACTTATATGCTTACCAAGAGAGAAAAAAAATCTCATCTAGGAATTTACCTAGACTCTAAAATAGGAACAGAGGCAGGACACCTTCCCTCCCTAATTCCAGGGACATTCAGGCTGGATGCTTAGACAGACTGATAAACGTGTAGTGTCTACAGCCGTGGAGTCAGCTGTAGACTCACCTAAGCCTAAATTCTCCAAATGCCTCTGAGCCAAAAGCTCCAGCTGCCAAGAGTTTCCTGCCAAGATGAACTGTGAACTAAAAACAAACAAACAAAAACCTTTTTCTTTAACCTTTTGGTGGCACAGGCCTTTAATGCCAGCACTGGGAGGAAGAAAAAAACAAATCTTCGTGGGTTCAAGGCCAGCCTGATCTACCTAGCAAGATCTAGGCCAGCCAGGGGTATACAGTAAGATCCTTTATCAAAAATAAATAAATATAAAATTAACCCTTTCTCCTGCAAATTGATTTGCCAGAGTATTTTATCATAGCAAAAGGAAACAAAATAGAAAAAGCCCTTATTATTTTTTAAATGGGCAAGAGGGTGGGAGGTTTGTAAACATAAACATGACTGATAACACAGTAAACGCTGTCGCCCCAGCTCTTGTTCCTCCAGAGCAGGCCACTTTTGCACAGGAATGGATGAGCCCTAAGTCACTGAGACATGCTACACACAAGGAAAACTGTCCTATGTCTATTCTCCTGAAAATAAACAGGGATTCATAATGTGTTATTTCCTCCCTTCTCTACTAAGGGGGACAAAATTTAAACCCAAAGTGAGCACCCATGACACCCTCAGAGCAAAGCTTGCTAAGTATACTGCTCCTACCATTGCCTTCCCATGGACTTGCCTTCCCATAGTTCATCCCCTCCCAGCCCCCAAAAGCTCAAAAGCCGTTTCTTTTCCTCTATCTCACTGTGTCACTACAATGCCCCATTCCTTTGTAAATGAGCTGCAGTCAAATTCTCAGCACTCTGAATGGTTGGTTCATCTCTGAATTCTCCCATATGCATATGTAAATGCGCGCGCGCACACACAAACACACACACACACACACACACACACTTCTGCTTGTTTTCTCTTCTTTTGTCCATTGCTCTTCTTTAAGAATGAGGAAAGGAAAGCTATCTTTTTTTTCTTCCCTTACAATCTAAGTATTTTGTTTGTTCTATGGATAAGAAGGCCCTTCTGACAAGGAACAGCTGTCACCTATGACAGGAAGATGGGTGAACGGGCATTAAGTGCAATCAGCTACCCCGGCTTCTAGTCCTGAAGAAACCACTACGGTTCTGTCTACTTGATTTTGTGTTTGTTTGTTTTGTTTAAGACAGGGTCTTTCAGCTCCCAGGTTATCCTTGAACGAGCTTTGTTGCTGAGGATGGCCTTGAACTTCTGGTGGTCCTGCCTCCTCCTCCTCCTGCTTGTAGGAGGTACAGGTGTGCGCCACCACACCTGTTTGTACACTAAGGAAATCAAATTCAAGGCTTCACGTTTGCTAGGTAAGCACTCTACCGGAACATTTCCTTGATACTTTTTTGAAAACTACTTTGTTTCCTTTCAGTTTTGAGCATTTTTCTGAGCGTGTTCTCAAAACAAGATATTCTATGTGCAATAGAGTAGGGTGCTTTGTTTCTTTCAACAAATTTGCAAACATTATTCATGTATGTCTGAACTTGATAAATCAATTTATTATCAACTTATGAGGACTTATTTCCAAACTATAAAAATAAACAGTACATCGAGGGTGACTGTAGACCGTTGCTGCCGTGTTGCCTGAGGACAGACCTGAACCCCGAGACTGGACTCCAGCTGCTGTCCAGAGGGCTCAGTAAAGGCCACTTTTCTCCATGAGGTGTCACAGAACCTTTATGTAAGAGGCCATTATGTGACAAGGAGAAAAGAAAAAAATGCTGACCCGTGGTTCTATATTTATCAAAAATGTTAAACTTCAATCATCAAGAAAAAAAATGGGGGGAAAAAAGCAGGCCTCTGCAGTTAGGCCCATTGTTAAATATGATTTTTCTTTAAAAATCAATATGGGGTGTCTTAGTTTCTGTTTTTGTTTTTCCAGATCAAAGAGCTCACTAAAGGTAACCTTTTGAAAACAAGAAAAAAAGGAAGCATTTGTGAATTTGGCCTAAAACATATGTGGTTGAAAGCTCTTGACTTTTGGCTTTTGTTTTTTTCTCATTTGCGAGGGAGCTTCAAAGTCAGTAGCTGGTGGCTTTGGCAGGGCCCTGCTTTGAAGAAGGAAGAGGGGGGAAGTCAATTACAAACAGGTCGCAGGATGGGGCATTTCAGCTGAACTGTATTAAAGGTTTGGAGGCATCCGCCTCAAAACTTCTTAATTGTAGGCGGATAATTAGCAGCCGACTAGAGCCTCACATCTTTCAGCAAAAACCCTGACTTCCGGTGAAGACCCCACCCTCGCCCCCCACTTTCTGACAATTGTGATTATTAGTACAAGAGATCAAAGTGGCTGCCTGCAGGATCCAGCCAGATGACCCTCTTTAAAGCAGCTACTTGTCGATCTCTCTGGTCCTGGGCCGGCTTCCAGCCAAACAAACCCCAGCTCTACTGCGGCTGGCCCTACACCCCAGGGTAGTTGAAGGAACCGTGGAGGAAAACAGGTTAGAAGGCATTTAACATGTAAACTCTTTCATTGGAGAGAGTCACTTAGTGCAATTGTGAGGGAAGATGCTTTATAAGCTAAAAACAAACCTAGGAGAGTTCCAAAGAGCGCCCTCCCCTACCCCCGCGCCCGCTTCTCACCAAGCTGACTCAAAGATGTGAATATATATTAGATTCTGTGACCATGGACATTAGCTCTAAAGTGATCCAGGGCCACTGAACTTTAAATTTGGGTGAATGTTTCTAAACCATGCATCCTGTCACTGTGGGAGAACAGTCTGTCACCAACTATGGGGAACACCCACTTGGAGAGGGGCATGGTTTGTTTCACAGGTTCTTTCTATTTATTTATTTATTTATTTATTTATTTATTTATCTATCTATCTATCTATCTGCTCTGCCCTGTGACACCTGAGACCCCTATCACCCCTATCAGCAAACTATGCTGTCAACGGTAGCCAAGGTTCACACAGGCTACTCTGTGCAGACAGACCCCCTCTCTCGGCTGCAGGTGGGCTCCGTGCAGCCACAGACCGCTGCTGCGCCCGGCTAACAGGTGTTGTACAGACTTCGGGTCCCTGCAGAGGGTCCTGCCTCTGGCAGGCGGTGCCTCTGAGACTGTGGGAGCTTGTGGGAATTCCCCGGCCGGGAGGAAGGGGGGCCCCAGCTCGCTGTGGGAGTTCTGCCTCACAGCGCAGCTTCCACCCATATGCACATCTCCCCCAAGAGCCTTGGACCTCACACAGCTGAAGCCAGGCGTCTGCAGCCGAGCACCGCCTTGCTGGCAGCAACTCTCCATCGTGATCCGCGGGAGATGGTTCCAGGAGCCTCACCATGGAGATCTCTCCGACCAGGAACCAGAATTCAGCTGCCTGAATTCTGATGGCATTTTCTAGTTCTGTGGACTTAACCAGAAATCTTTGCATTGGGACTGGGGAGATGATAGCTCAGTTGGTAGAGAGGCCTTTCCAAGCACGCACGGGGCCTTAAATTTGGTCCCCACTAGTACATAAACCGGGCATGGTGGCACAGCCTATAGACGCTTGGGGGGGGGGCAGAGGAAGGGAAATGAGAACACCCACTGCAGAGCCAAGGCCAGGTGGGACTTCTTAGAATCACTTTGGGGGAAGACTTTGGAAAATGAAGAAGTTCCGAGATACCAATCAGCTGCCTTGGCCTACCAAGTCATCTCCCAGCTGCACGAAGTCTTGTTACATGAAAAAAAAAAAAAAATATCTGGTCGTAAAAGGATTATGGCCAGGTACTGTCATGCACCTGGGATCACAACTACTGGAGAAAGGGAAGTGTACCACACTTTCAGGGACAGTTTGTCCTGTATGACAAAAGTCCATCTCTTAAATGCAATAAGAAATGAAGACGATTTGGAGACATAGTTCATTCTCCTGAGTCCATCTCTTAATAAAAAGGGCAGTTACAGTTTATGAGATCGTGGGAATGACTCTCATCAGATTGTTGGGTTATAAAACCGTAGTTGCAGGCTCCTGGAGCTCCGCTCTTGCTTTCGTTGCTGTTATACTCACAGTGTTTTAAATGCTCATGTGTTCATTTCCTCGGACTCATGAACACGTTAGTCTGGTGGCCCCACATGAGCTCCACTTTGCTTAGAGAGCAAAATCACACGAATGGTGAATGCCAGGTCTTAGGTCCCCGTGCTTGCTGGCCTGTTCTAGGCTGAAGGTCACACATTGCTCTGTCTCTAATGAAGTCTCACAGCAGATGCAGGGGGGCTTATCCTTGAATAAGCTGGGAAATAACAATGGCAACAGAATACTCTACTTGTTGTTCCTAAAGAAACCAAGTTCAAGGAGGGGACTGAGTCTTTCCCTCTATCCTGGGTGGCCTTTTGTCACTTTGACATAAGATAGAGTTATCTAGGAAGAGGAAGCTCAATACAGAAAATGCCGTCAGATGATCTATAGCAAATCTTGAGGACACTTTCTTGATTAGCGATCGATGTGGGAGGACCCAGCCCATTGTGAACTGTACTATCCCTAGACGGGCAGTCCTTTGTTGTATGAGGAAGCAGGTTAAGTAAGGCCTGGGGAACAAGCCACACCACTCTTCAAATGGTCTCTGCTTCAATTCCGACCTCCAGTGTCCCGCTTCAGTTTCTGCCCTGACATTGCACAGTGACAGACTGGGATGTGGAAGCATAAACCAAATAAACCCTTTCCTCCCCAAGTTGTTTGTGGTCATGGCTTTGACGAGAGCAATCGAACCCCAGTTAAGACACACTCCTTCTAGATGCCATATACACAAACTCAGTCAGCTTCCCAAAGCAGTCGTTCCCCCCGACAGTGCTCATCAAGTGGCTGACTGGTGCTTGACCGCTCAGTGATCAATGCTTCGCTGATGACAAGCCTCAGTAGGTAAAGATGCTTGCCACCGAGTCTCATGACCTCATTGGATCCCTGGGGCCCCAACAGTGGAAGAAGAAAACTGATTCTGACAAGTTATCTAGAAGATGCGGTTACTTAAGGCAGGAAGATCCACCCTAAACACGAATCTCTAGACTCTGCAGAAGGAGAAAGTGAGTTGAGCATCAGCACCCCTCACCCGCTGACTCCTGACCTCACATACAGTGTGTCCAGCTGCTTTAAGCTCCGGCCTCCACGCATCTCCCACAATGATGGACCACACTCTCAAACAATAAGCCCACACAAACCCTTTCTTCTGTAAGCTTCTTTGGCCAGACATTTTGTCACAGCAATAAAGTAACGAATACACTATACATAACAACGAGAGAAGCCCCAATGCACAGGCCAGTTTCCTTCTGGCAGCTACTGTTGGATTATACGCCCTCCTGGGACTTGTCCTGGACAGGTAGTCTCAAATATGCCACCTTGTGACTTGACCCAACATCAAAAGCAGAGACTGGAGATGTGGTTAGTGAAGAACGCTAACTGCTCTTCTAGAGATTCAGGTTCAAGTCTCAGCACCTACATAGTAGCTTACAGCCAGCCATAACTCCAGGTCCAGGGGATCTGACACCCTCTTCCGGCTTCCACGGGCTTTACACGGATTTGGTGCAGAGACATACAGGCAGGCAAAACACCCATGTACATAAAACAACTAAGTGTTTAAAAAGACAAGGAAAAGCAAACAGCATAAACACAAAGACCTCTCTTGTCTTCCTCTCACCTATGGCCCTCTCGAGCAGACCATAAAATCTACAAGGACTTTTCCGGCTTCCTCTTGGCGTAGACCTTAAGCCCTTCTGGAACTGCCCTCCCTACACCTAGAGGAAAAGAACATTCTGGTGCCAGAAGACACACAAAGGAGGGTCTGAACAAACAAGCTGTGCTAAAGATCCCACTGGTTGATGGGATTTACTCATAAACCTCTTTGTCCAGCCATTCTCGGCACCGGCACCCATTCATCAGGAAGCTTTGCAAGAAACATGTAACGTCCCCCGTTTCTTTGGGGTTCCTTTCCCGAAGCCTCCTATAACACATCAAACTTGTGTTAAATGAATTTGTTATGTTGCTCTTTTGTTAATCTGTCTTTCGTTATATGGACTTTAAAAAGTATTTTTCCCTCCTCTATAACTCCAGGGCATAAGAAATGAAGGTGTGGGGCTCGGCACACTAATATCTCAATGTAAGGGATAGCGGTGTGCCCAAACTGAGAACTAGGAACTGAAGGGGGCTCAAGAAGCCCAAAGTAAGGTCTCTCCGACATTCTCTCATTCTCTAGTCTCCTGCCTCTTTCCCCCTCCGCCTTCCCTAAATGAGTCAGGAGCATGAGAATTCCTCTCTCAGGAGGCAAATCATGGAAGTCAGGGCTTCTCATCCCCAGGGCGAACCACAAAGCCTAGAAAGTAAAAATTTCCCCTACTCCTTTAGCAATCCTGAACTCGCATGCTGCAAAACTAATACTTCTAATTTTTCCCAGGAAATGACATACTAAATGAAAATCAGCTATCAGGAAGAGGCCAAACTCGGGGAGAGACTCCTCTCCCAGGTGAAGGACCATTTTCACATGCCTCTTCCTGGCTCTTCCTTTGTCTTGCCAGAGATTATAGCTCTCTAACACAGTCAAACTTGGGGATTTCTCTCTCTCCAATTTTGACCCAAACTGTAAGCAAATTCTCTCCATATACCTGCATCTAATTTATATGTTAGATACATCTATATCTAATCTATGTTCCTCTTAATTGCATTAGGCATTTGGGTCCACAGTAAATGCTATGGCTGGAGGCTCTGGAAACATCCGGCGGGGTCCTGCTGCACGGGATGTCAGGCAGAATCTGGAACTTAGGTACTACAGGAAGCTCCTCAGCCAATCACCACTGGCTCGTGCCCTTTTGTCCGCCTGCATTTCTCTACAGCTGTCTAGCCTTCATAGGGGCTACACATGAAAAGAGACGGTTTTCTCTGGGTCTGGGTGTAGAGGAAAGACGGGAGTGACAGGATGGAGAGGAGAGAAAAGCTCTTCAGGCAAAACCATAGCGCCCACACGGCTCCACCTTCCTGAATCAACAGAAACTTGAACTCCAATCTGCAGGAGGAGGACCCCAGACACCATGGAGTCTGCTTACAAGCCTAAGCAATCAGCACAGGTTATCCTCCCTCCCCCACATTACACACTATGTGTGGTTTCACCCCCTTCATTGCGCTGGCTATAATGCTTTCCTTCCCACCAAGCTTACAAAAAATACTCATAGCTCTCGTCCAGTGTCTGTTTCGATTTCTAGGATGTTACCACAAATTCAGTCTTTCGGGCTTTTTTTTTTTTTTTTTTAATCTGGCATCGTAATGGTTCAATAGGCCCTTTTGCTTCAGAGATCTTTCTGTCTCAAAAGTTTTAGTTAAATGAAAGTCTTCATTTCCACATCATAAAACGTTCATTTAAAATACTTCTTTTAACTTTTTATAATTTATCTGTGCGCGTGCATGCATACACATGTGTGCGTGCAACCTGTTTGCACGTGTACCTCATGTTTGCAATGACTGTGGAGGCCGGGGAAAGCTGTAGAATCCCCTGGAGTGGAAGTTCCAGGCCATTGTGAGCTTCCTGACATGAATATTGGAAACTGAACCTGAGTTCCCTGCAAGAACAGCTCACACTTAACCACTGGTAAATCTCTCCAGCCAGTCCCTCTCATGAAACTTAGAGCAAAGAACTTACGATGCTTGCTGGAGGCAGGGCTCAGTGTTAGAGCCCACGCTTAGCATGCAGGGACCCTGGGTTTGATCCAATGAACACAAGAAAGTTTTGTTTTCCTACTGAAAAACAAAGAGGTAAGTGTTATGACACAGTTCTGTAATCATAGTCCCTGGGAAGTAGAGGCAGGAAGGTCAGGGGTTCAAGACCAAACTTGGCTATATAGCAAGTTCAGCTTGAGCCTAGCCTGGTCCACTGGAGACCCTGTTTCATAACCCAAAACAAATAAATGAAAGGGTTGGGGAGATGGCTCAGTGGGTAGACTCTCTCTGCCAAGCCTACGAATCAGAGTTCAACCTCCAGGACCCGTGTCGTAGAAAGAGATCTAACCCCTCCTCTCACATCTGCACAATAAATTAATGTAATAAAACTACATAAACAAACCAAGGCTCCTTCTGCTTTCCTGTTATTACCCCGTTGTTTGTGAGGGAGATATAGGCCATGGCCATCATGGTGTTTGGGGAAAGACATCATATCAGTAGGGTTCTGCTTCAATGGAGCCCCTGTCAGAAAGAGCTGGAAAGTGCTGACTGGGAAATGGAATGTGTGGGTTGGAGCAGTTTGGGGTTGTTTGGGGAAATTGTTTCCTAACCTCAAGCCTTGTGGCACTTCCTCCCTTTTGTCTTTGAAATCTTGGACAACCCACCACTTCACACTCTTGCTTTTGAGGTAAAACCAATTCCCAGGCAAACGGATATGCGAATTCGGAGCTACAGAGATTCTGTTGATTATCTAGAGGCCTGGTAAATAGTTGAGGAACTTAGAAGGCCTGAGAGATCAAATGAGCAGCCAGCCAGTTGTGGCCATCACTTGGCTTGTCCCTTGGCTTGTTGCTGATCTAGTGATCTATCTCCAAGGCACTCCTGAGCATGAACCCGGAGGAAAAAAAGAAGAAAAAACCAGCAACAGTAATTTGAACGTCATAAAATAAATGGTATCTAATAGATTGTAACGATTATAATCTAAAATATAGTACATTAAAGAAAAGAGATAAGAAATTTAGATTTTTTTCGCTTCCATTTTATTTTGTACTCACACAGTCACTTAAGTTATTGTTGTACCAAACTCAGATCTTAATTTCTTGATCAGGAAATTTTTGAGGACTGACAAGATGGGCACCTGCTGCCAAGTCTGAGTTCAATATGAAATTCACAGCGCAGAAGGAAACAGGCAATGCCTGAAAGTTACTCTCTGACCTCCACGCCACGAGCTGCATGGCTGGACACACACACACATCACCCACACATGCACGCAGTGCACATATGCACACTCACACATACATATCACATTAAATAGTTAAATGCAAAAAGAAAAAAGAAGATTTGAACACTCTATAATCAAATCGTGTACATAATACATGGTCCAGGCTAGAAAATCCGAACAGAGGAAACTATAAATTGAAAACAATAACAATAAAGACTTCCACCTCACCTCGAATTTTCCATCCGGTGTCAGCTCACTGTGTGTGTCTAAGTGTCCTCTTCCTCTTCTTGGGAGCACATTGCCACACCCAAGTCCTGTGTACTTTTATTACCTACACAAAAGGAGCTTTAATTTACACATTGTTCAACAGCTTGCTTTTATCTGCCTAATATTTTTAGACGTTTCCACACCAGCACATATGCCCCTCTCTATTTTTAAACCTTGTGCACTACACCACACTACCAGTACCTCCTCCCTGACTTATAGTGCTTAGATTGTTTCCAGGTTGTTTTCCTCTTAGGCCGGCATTGTTCACTGTCTCCGGGCAGAGAAACCAGGGCTCCAGAAGGGTGATCAAATCAACTGCTTGATATTGTTTGTTAAAGGGGAGCCATGGCAGCTTAATTAAAAGAACCTTTGTGTTCACTTAACCTTTCTAAGTCCCCGCTTTTTGCTTTTTTTTTATGTGGGTTTCGCCCAATCAACCCCAGACACTGGGTCTGCTAATCAGACTTGCTGATGGTTCCTTAGGAGTTTTTGTCTTTCTCTTGACATGATGGAAAGTAACTCCGAAACCAAGCCCAGAATCCTGTTGTTATAAGGTCATAAACATGTTGTCTCAGGAAAATCACCTGCATTCCTTTATATTAAATCATATACTCTCAAATAATGTAAAAGAATTCCTGTATGCAAAAGATACATATGGCTCCCCCTCTTCTCATACACGGGATGTGAGGGAGAGGGGGACAAGGATGTGATTCAGGGATGCTCATTCCTCAGCCTCAGAACCTGTGACTCTCGGTAGCTGACGATGCAACTATACAGCATAAGGAATGAAGTCACCTAGTAAATAAAGAAGTGGCCTTGGGAACTCAGTTGCTTTAATGATTTGGGGCCCCAAACCCACCGATTACATGGAAGGATCTGTTCTCTTACTGGCTAAGGGGCCTGCAACGGGGCCACACAAGTTAACCCAGCCCCCAACACAGGACAATTTCACACTCCCTGCAGGGGGCTAATGACTGTGTACACAGTGACTGTCCCAGAGAACAGTTGCCCTCTTCCTGAGAAGTCTTTAACTCTTGTCAATAAGTGTTCCGTTGCTATGCAAAGCTATTGAGCCCCTTGAATCATTCCAAGCAAGGTAAAGCGCCCTCGCCTTCCCACCCACCCTTTTGTAAAGCGTTCTGCTGCTGTCCTTGTAATTGCCACGTATTTCACCTGCTTCGGGAAATAGCTACCATTTTAGAAGGCTTGTCGGCAATCACTCACAGCAAGGCCACCGGATGGCCAGCTGCATGGGAGTCGCCAGCACATTCACTGGCTTTCTTGTTCTCAGACCCCTGCTGGGCTTCCCGCCTTTCCCTGCAAAGCAATAACACACTTGTCACAGCATGGGCCCTTGCATGCCAAAGCAGTCAAAGAAACTGGGGAAAGAGTTCAAGGTGCGAGGGCTATTAAGAAGCGCCATTGCCTTTCAACTTGCCACCCTCCACAGAACAGCTCCTAGGGATTCGTCCTGGCAGAATGATGTTTTAATCTATGTTGACCAAAATTGAATACATTCAATCCTAATGTCAATAGACCGTGCAGCAAGCACAAAAGAAGTGTTTTGTACTGTGGAAACATACCTTCTCGAAACCTAACTTGCAATCACCGTGAAAGAATGGGGAAAGTCCTTCCTTCCCGTAATAGTAATAACATTTTGCAGTGGTTTGTAGTTATTAATAATTTCACATGTCATTGCATTTGATACTGGAAAAAAATGGCTGGTAACATTCCGTGTGTGTTTATTTGACATTATTTTTACACTGTAAAAGCAAAGCTCAGGCTTTGGACCAAAGGCCAATTGCTCACCTACCCTCCAGACCTCTGGGAAACATTGTGGTACCCTAAGGAAGACATTGCCTACATCCTCCCCTGCTCTGGAATTTGCTCCCCATCTACAAGTCCTGGAAAGAAGTGAGAAGGTATTTTGTTTAAACACATCTAACATCCCCAAAGAGCTATGAATCTTTATTTTCTACAACCTAAGCCCCGTCAGGGGTCCAAATGACACTCCGAAGCTGTTCTTATTGTGAGCAGCTGCATTCGCCAGCGAGCCCAAACACAAGAGTTGACAACCAATTGCTGCACATAGTGCCGAGGATGCTGAGTGGGATGGGCGCACTGTAAACCTGGCACAAGAAACATATTACTTGAGTAGAAAGCCAGAGTCTCAAAGGCATGTGGTCCTCGCTGTCAGAACTTTATGACTTACCCACTGGGGATTGTGTCTGTTTATGTGTGCGGTTTACTCATTGTCTTTCCACTTATATTTGGTTTATGTAAAAGGGGGCTTAACGCCTATGTATTTATACGCTTGGCAAATCTTCCTTTGGTGTGTCTGTTTTTATTCTTCAGCCTAAAAATACTTCTGAAGACCTTCCCATTTCAAGTTTCCTACTAAAATCGGGGGCTAAACGAAAGCAGCTTGGGTGTCTTGGATTTAAGCAGAGGTTAACCCACTCCATGTTTTTAAATTGGACTTTGAAAATATGACCCGTAAAGTAGAGGAGGAAGGAGAAGTCTCCAGACGTACAGTTAGATATTTCCAAAAGAGAACAACAGGCTTCCCAGATGGCCTCGGTAACCTAAATTCCAGATAAGAAAATCGCTCCAGAATATTAGAGAGGAATGTTTTACCTTAGAGGTAAAGCAGATGATCTTTCAAGCTTAAAAATATCAAACTGGGAGATCCCACCTGTGCCTGCAGCTCTCTGGAGGAGCCTTGGGAGCAGCCTCCCTCCCTGCCGAGGTCCCACGACAGACTTATTTGGAGGGACAGCATGGAGGCAGGAAGCGAACTTGTCAGTACAGACAAGTGGATGGTCTAAGTTCAGAATACCTGTCAGCACCCAGAATAGCCCCAAAGTGAAAATAAATATTAAGTATGTCAGTAGCTTTGTCACTGATGTCCTAGATGGCTGCTCATCGCTACCCCAGTGTTACTCATGCAGACCGCTTTCTTTGAGGATGATTTGGATGAAGGAAGGACACAATCTAGACCTTTGCCCTTGGCAAAACAATTGCCCCCCCTGGCCCTGTAGTTGCCTGGTATGTTTCAGCCATTAACCATTTAATCACATCACACAATTTATTTTTCTCTTTTGCCTTGATAGTCCCAACATATCATTTACTTAAGATGAGGGGTTGACGGTATGTGCGTGAATTTACCCCTCGCGCCAGCATCACCTACTGGCTGCTGTCTATGAACAGAGACTGCATATCCATTTAAAATCGCACCAGGGAGGAATAAATCTTATTGACACAGAACAGCAAAGGCATCCCTGTTGGTTGTACCTTCAGCCTTTTTTACTGCCTGTGCCTCTCAGCTCAGGAAACCACTGTGTGGAGAATACATTCCTGGACAACAGAAGTGACATTGTTCCTTGGCTTCCAGAACCAGCTTTGGGTGTTGGTGCCGAGCCTCCGCCCCATGTCTGCAGCTGCTCCTATGGCTCACAATCACTTCCACATGCGGGCTCCAGAGCTAGGAGGTAAAGCAACTCCGAGTTTGGCCACACACATCGAAGAGGACCCTCTCATGCTAAAGTGGCATTAAGAATGTTTTATGGTATTTACTTAAAAGCTAGTAAGCTCCACAAAGGCTGTCAGTCTCGGCAAACCTTAATGCAGCCTTTGTTGAAATAAGGGTATCAGGTAGTAAAAGAGCCTTACTGCTTGTTTCAGAGTTCAGTTAGAGAACCCTGCTCCGCAGAGATATACCTAGGGGTCCACGATATGCTTACAGCAGCACCATTGTGCACCGTCCCGCTGTGGCTGTAAAGGGACTCTGATTTTAATTCAAGCAAGGACAGAGATACGCTGTAAGAGTTCCTGATTACTGGCTTTCTTGGGGATACGCAAATGTCTCCAATTAACAGAAACTATAGGGATACTCCGTGAGGCTAAGGCGCATGAACAGATACATTGTGATGGCCAATGGGTACCCAGACTCGGTGATGCTACAGCACATTACAGATAACATTGGGATGGCAAGTGGGTACCCATCTAGTGCTTTCTAAATAAAGCTTTAAGAAACCGAGGACATGCAAATCAGGGCAAATCAGGAAGGACTGTAAGATTGCTTCTTTCCTAGCATGTCAGATGGGTGAACATCTAAACCAAGCACATTTTCTTTATTTTATATTTAATAGATGTTTCCAGGTGAATTTTAAGGTTCATGCCCATGAGTGAGTATATACCAATCTAAGAAAACACAATTAACGAAAATAGATATGAATATAGAAAGAGTATGAATTCACTTGCAAATGCATCTTGTCTAGTATTTCACAGCCTTCCTGTGGAAGAAGCAGGCATTATCATTATATATAAATTTTGATTACAAAAAACAAAATTGCCATGTTTCCAAGTCTATCTAGAATCCTAAGCTAAATGTACCCACTCAGAAAATTATAATCATTTCTATTGGTACTATGAAATAAAGCGCATACACGCCTAAATCACAGAGTGATACTCACGTGAGAAACAGTAAGAACTGTTGCATGCACTTGAGTCTCTATGAGGTGCTGGCATTCTGTAGGATAGGAAGAGGGTGAATTCATAGTTTCACACGAGTAGAGGGGGTGTGTATATGTGTGCACATATGGGTTGTGCCCCTGTGTGCTCTGTAGAGGTCAGAGGTCAATGTCAAGTGTCTTCTTCAATCACTTTTATCTTATTCTTGATGGGGTCTCTTATTGAGTCCAGAACTCAGTGGTTGGCTAGGCTGACTGACCAGCAAGTTCCCAGCATCCTCTTGTCTCCGCCGCTCAGCTCTGGGATGACAGGCCACACGTATTCCCCTACCCGGCCTGTTACCTGAGCACTGGGGATCCAGACCTAGGTCCTCATGCTCATACATGAAAGTGTGACCCGCTGGGCCAACTGTCCTGCTCCTGAGTTCAGAAGAACTCACCGTTTAAGTCAAGAGACCGACAAGCAGAAGGTAACTGAGGTTAAATTCATTTCCTAATTATGAAGCAACCATCCACAGACTTGATAAATCAAAGTACCACAGCCACTCTCAAATACTTCTTGAATTTTGTCCCTCCCCCCACCCTTTCCTTGGTCCCTGGTTAGCCTTTTGCCACAGCCAACTTTAGAGTCTTACTATACCCGTACGTAAAAAGAGAAAAGGAAGAAAAGCTAAATGTTTGGTGAGGGGAGGTCTAGATGTTGATGAAAACAACTGTGACACTATAAAATGACCTAAAAAACAAAAAGCTTTTTAAACTTAGGGGAAATACATGTGGTAAACACACCTTTAATCCCTACACTTTGGAAACCCGGGGTACATGGATCTCTGTGAGTCTGAGAACTCCTTTTGGTTCTCAGTCACTAAGAACTGCATAGTGAGGTCCTGCCCACACCAGAAACAACAAAAACAGCAAAACCTCACAAAACATGGTGGGAAGTTGAAATATCAGCATGGAATCAGGTCACTTCCTCTTCCTTGATGTGTTTATACAAGCCAGTTTGCTTGCTCCTTCATTCTAGCCTGTCAGCTGAGACAAGACTGATATTTAGGTCAAACTTTATGTGCAATCTAGTTTGCTTCAGAGACTGTTTTCCTGGAGCCCCTGGGAAGCTAAATTGGGGGAAACATGGTTTGCAGCCAACTCTATTTCTTTTCTTTTCTTCTTCTTCTTCTTTTTTTTTTTAAATCACTAAGTCATAATCTTCAACAAGATAACGGTGACAGAGGGACTTGCCCCAGCTACTAAGGACACAGCAGCAAGCTCCAGACTGCCTTAGCTTTCCCTTTCCTAATCAACCTGCATTTCTCTTCGAGGTAAAGCAGAACAAAGATGGTCCTGGGTTTGCCATCCTCCCAAGTCAAATCCCACTTAGAGAGAGCCCCGCGCGCCATAATGTCAAATGTCATTAGGTTTGACATACATAATTGCATTAAGCCACAGTGATGATCTCTAATGAGACATTGAACTTCCTCCCCCAAAATCAGTCACCAAAGCACATTTTCTTCTGATGAATTAATTAATAAAATACGAGGCTCCTTATGCAAAATATATGTCAGTGATTCCCGAGTGTGCCAATGCCCTAACTACTCTGAATCAAAAAGCAGAGGGCTGAGGAAGATACCGTAACGAGCACCAGGATTCACGCTGACGCAGACAGTTTCGGCAGTCATCGCTGACAGAGTCAGTGTGGGCTGCGCTGTAAGCCAGGAAACCAGAGCACGGCCAAACCACGGTCAGAAGGGGATGTCCTTACCGACAGTAAAGAAGCACACATTGTCCATCTGCAGTTAGGATCTGTTGACTGGAAAAGACATTTGCCAAAATTGCCTTCTGGTTAATGTTGGACCACTTTTTTTTTTTAATGATTGCAATTATGAAAAGCTGTTTGGGAAGAGTCAACTATACACACATGCATGGTGTTCACAGAAATATAGGATCTGCAATAGTTCTATGTATAAGAGTCATAGGGATGGCTCAGTTGGTAAAGTGAGCTTGCCACACAGCATAAGGACCTTAGTTCGGATTACTGCATCCACATAAAAACATGAGCATGACAGCATGCAGTTATAATCCTAGTGCTGACGAGACAGAGACAAGAGGAGCCCTGGTGTTAACTAACCAACTGGTCTTGCTGAATCATGAACTCAAGATTCAGTAGGACAGTGGTTCTCAGCTGTCTTAATGCTGCGACCCTTTAATAACTCACGTTGTGGTGACCCCCAACTGTAATATTATTTTGTTGCTACTTCATAACTGTAATTTTGTTCTTGCTATGAATTGTAATGTAAATATGTGTGTTTTGTGATGATCTTAGACCACCCCTGTGAAAGGGTGGTTCCACCCCAGAAAGGTCTCAATCCACACTGCTGGAGTAAGAGATTCTGTCTCAAAAATAAAGTGGAGAAGTGATTAAGAGACACACTTGAAGCCAGGCAGTGGTTAATCCCAGCACTTGGTAGGCAGAGGCAGATGCTCCGTGAGTTCGAGGCCAACCTGGTCTATAATGCCAATTCTAAGATAGCCAAGGCTACACAAAGAATGGAAGGAAGGAAGAAAAGAAGGAAGGAAGGAAGGAAGGAAGGAAGGAAGGAAGGAAGGAAGGAAGGAAGGAAGGAAGGAAAACATCTGACATCAACCTGTGTCCCACACAGGAACATACAACATGTGTTACATGTGTAAATGTTCATAAAAAAAATTAAAAAATTCAAAGATGTAGCACAATTTCACAAAATAAAAACCAGAGTCAGATATCAGGTAAATATTGAAAGGTGAGAGAAGTAAAGGAGTCAGCCACTAGAGAGACTTCTTACCTCTACCAAATCCTCAAGCCAAAGGGCAGAGCTCCTGTCTCCGTCCACCTTATGTTCCTCTTTCTGCCTAGCCATATCCCTTCCTGTTTCCTCCTCCCAAGGGATGGTTAAAGATGTGTGCCACCACGGCCTGGCCTCTACGGTTAACTAGTGGCTAGCAGCTCTGCCCTCTGATCTCCAGGCAAGATTTATTTGTTGGAGCACACACAAAATAGCAGCACACAAAGTATATCTTAGTAAATACCACTCTGTAGATCATATTTCTTCCAAAATTCTGTGTAATTTTATGAGTTAGAACTTGAAAGAGTAGCAATTCAGTATCACTGGACAGTCCGAACTCACAGACAGAGTCTTGAACAGGCAGATGCTTCCAGGGTGTCAGGGCTCCAGGGTGCTTCCCAGCATCCCAGAAGAGACTTCAGGCAGAACGTTCTGGCCATTCTGATTCTCATCTCATTCTTTTGATGTACAAGGAGCTGCTAAGTAAAGCTTCCTATAAGACTTGGAGTACATAGCAGATCTAATGACGCTCTCCAAATTTCCAGAAGTTTTGATGTCATCCAGTTCTTCGAACACTATGATCTCCTTGCTGGGCAGCACTCTGGGGCCACAAGAGTCCCCTACAGTAGTGATGTCAGTCCTGCCCGTGCGACCAAAATCCACACTGCAGCTCTGTGCATCAGAGATGAGTCAGATATAATGGCTGAGTCATTGTTTCTTTCTGCTTTCTTGGTGCTCTCTCCAGAAAGTGCCTCATGACGGACAGTCTCGGAGGCCGCCGCTTACTGTAATATTGCTTATGTAATGGGCTGATGGCGAGCCGTGCCCTGCCTGCCGAATTCCATGATAACACTTAGAGCAATGCCTCAACCTCAATTCATCGTATGATTTGTCCACCAGAGAAGGTAGTTTGTTTTTCTATTATTTCTTACGTTTCAAGTGGGGTATACGGTTTCATTTGGTTTGGTTTAGTTTGGTTTGGTTTGGCTTGGTTTTGGACCAAGCCATGGAATTAAATAATTTATCCTAAGATCTTAAACCCTATTCACTGACTCATATTACTTAAACTTCAAATTGACTGAGATCTCCACTGTATGGAACTTATATACTGATTGGGGGCGTCTAGAGACATATTTAGACATCCACAGTCTAATTACATATGAAGGCATAAGTCACAAACAATCCCACACCAGTTTGGAATTATGATTAATAAAATGGTTATTTATTTAAAGGGGAAAAACTTACAGATCACCGTCCCAGACAACAGCCCTCCCCGAGATCAGGAAAGGAGCCTAGTAGCCAGAAGCGGAGCCAGAAGCAAGAGAGCGTGGCTATTGGCTGAAGGAGCAGAAGGAGCTCCCGCAACATACGTATATGTAAAACAGGAAAAGGATGAAGGAAGATCAGATAGCATCGGTGGTACCACCACAGTGTGACATGTCTTAGCATGAGGTGGTCATTGATTGTCCTCTGAGGAACTGTGCCCTGTGTTTCTGTGAAGGTCAGCAACAGGGCACTAGGCAGGGAGAGCAACAATCTCAGCCCCAGTGTGACTGGCTCCATGGCCACAGCATGCTACTTAGCACAAGCAGCCCTTTGTTAGGGACCATCCTTTACCAGGAGTGGAATATCCAAACACCGGGTCTGACGTAAACCACAACTAGCTGAGGATGGCACATAGCGACTGTCCCTCGCAGATCCTTTCAACCTTTGCTTGAAAAACATTTTAAGATAAAACTCTGATTTTAAATTTTGCCTTTGCCTTGATTTCTTTCTCTCTTTCTTTCTTTCTTTCTTTCTTTCTTTCTTTCTTTCTTTCTTTCTTTCTTTCTTTCTTTCTATGAGTAGAGAACTGCAAAAACATTGCCAGAAAATGGACAAAGACAATCCAGATTGTGAGTTCCTTGGAAGTTTGAAAGTCAGGAATAAGTTTATTTCTGGAAGAAAACCAGCCAGAAGACAGGGCTGGCTCACTCCTGAGCTGGCAGTACTGTATGCCCAGGCCCCACAGTGGCAGACAGGAAGTCAACAAAAGTGTTATCAGAAGAAACCAAATCATGTGTGAGGTCAAAGAAAGTATTTTAATATATAATTGCCAGTTAGCTTTAGATCAGGTGTATCAGTGTGTCAAAACACCTGGGATAACAGAAGAAGGAAAAGGTTATATGAACAAATTGAACTGTTGGGGGGGGGGGGGGAAGTGAGATGGAGGGAGGGAAGGAGAGAAGAGAGGGAAAGAGAATCTTAAAAGGCAATGACCTACTTCCTCCAAGTAAGCCTTACCTCCTAGTTTTCCCTCCTCTCAATATCACCATCGAATTACGACTCCAACAGTGGATTACTCCATCAGTAAGACCAGAACCCTCACAGCCATGCCCTTTCCCATGACCCCTTAGGTTAGCCAGCAAGCCTTCAGAATACATTTCACATCCAAGCCCAACAATCATATTAGACATTTGCCTTTCCACTAGCATGATCGTAAAATCAAATACTTAACGTGTTTGTATGGAAGAGGAGCTCCAAACAGTAAAATCCTGGAAAAGTCAGAATCCAAGTCATTTAGGTTCTGTGGAGGTTGGAGGTCGGCTTGTTTCTCTCACTGCCCCTGCTCCCCCCAGCTTTTCTGGAGACCACCCAGGCAAAGGTTTTACCAGTTTCCTAATTTCTCCATTTCTCCAAACCTAGAGATTTAATAGAAAGTCCTCTTGAGGTGGCCTTGGCTGCTGCAGGTCAGCTGGGTGCCTGTGAGTGGCTGAAGCCGCTGGTTTTATGGCCAAGTCACTTTGGTGGGAAGTCCAGGCAGGCCTGGCCCCCTGACGGCCTGGGAGCTGCATGCAAGCAGCAGCGGGTTTGGATTTCCACCACTGTATTTCAGCTAAGATGACTTCTGTTCTTGGTCCTCGGGATTCACAAGTCGTTAAAGTTATTAATAAGGCGATGTGCTGTCAGCAGGGCAGGAGCTCTGTTTCATGGCTTGAGGTTTGGGGAAGGCGCGAGCTGTCTGGGTTGTCAGAAAATTGACCAAATGAATAAATGAACAGGGCTCTGGATGCTGACTTCAGAAAATTTAAGTGAATGAGACCTCCTTCAGAGTCTGACCCCTTTGCTGTAGCAAATCACGAATGAAATTAAAGCTAGTTAGGGGATCCCCTCCCCAGTGAGGATTCATTCTGCTGGTAGCCTGCACCCTGCCACCTCCTCAACAGAGCAGCCCTACACGGACATCCCTTCTCACCAGCTGGGAGGCAAACTCTTCCCGTGAACAAGTCCTGGGAAACTTACCTTTCAGTTCTGGCTCTGAGCATGTCTGAATCACAGAACAGGATCATATGATTATATATAACCATACACAAGGAGATGACTCACAGAACAGGATCACGTATACCCATACATGAGGAGACATCTCCCTCTGGGGAAGTGCTGTGAACATCTGTAGACCTGAAATTATTTTGTCCTTTCAAAATTGATTTTCTGTTTCTTATGTAAGAAATGCATGTGTATATTTTCCCTTTGTTATATGTACGGTCCCGTTCCTGTATTGTTAAGACAATACAGACAAGGTTAAATTCTCTTAACTCAATTCTGGTCTGTTTTCACCTTCTGGAAGGTGTCACTACGGCTTTCAGTGCCTCTTCCAGATCCCCTATGTTCATTTGGTCCACATTGACATCACAAAGACAGCTTTGCTCTGGAAATCTTTTTACATAAACAAAGTGAAAACTGCTACGCATTTGCCCTGTTCTGATCTATGTTAAAACTTGTTTTGGACCTCATTATTTTTACGTGCATTTATAATACAAATATACTTCCGTTTGTTTACTAGTTCCTTAATGATGGACTTTGAAATCTCGTCTTACAAGTGAGTGTGTGCCTTAATTTCCTTCCTAATCTAAGAGGCTGGACATAATTATGGTGCCAGAGAATCTAATTAATACACAAGAAATGTAAAGTTCGAACATAAGACTTCAGGAGTATATTTTGCAAAAGCAACAAAACAGTTTGAAGAGAGCCTTTTTTGTTTTTGTTTTTTTTTCCTTTGTCAAAACCCTCATGGAGAATGCTGTGTGCATTTACCCAGGGAGCTTGTGCACAGAGAAGCCCTCTAGGCAAAGCCAAGTGCTAAGGTATCTGGAGGAGAGGTCAGGCTGAAGCTAGGGCAGCTACCCTCCTAAGAGGAAAGGTCATACTTGGGGATCTTATGGGGCCTGAACATTTCAGTCTAGCTCTAACAGGTGTTCGCAGCACCTGCCTTAGGCACACACCCACCACTTGGGTTTTGTGTGTGTGTGTGTGTGTGTGTGTGTGTGTGTTCATTTTGTAGACCAGGCTGCCCTTGAACTCACAGAGATCTGCCTCCTGGGTGTGCTTTTGTTTTTGAGACAGGGTTGCTCTATAGAGCCCTGGCTCTCCTGAAACTCACTATGTAGACTAGGCTGGCCTCGAATTCACAGAAAAACACCCGTCTCTGTATTCCCGGCACTGGAATTAAAGGCGTGTGTCACCATACCCAACCGATTTTTCTCTTAATAAAACTACCCACTGGAATTAAAGGTGTGTGTCACCATACCCAACCGATTTTTTCTCTTAATAAAACTACCCTGTCATTTTTTCATACAATAATAGGGACAGTAATGTTTGTATAGAGCTGTAAGATGAAATTTGATAAATTACATAAAGTGCTAACTCAGTGTAGGGCCAGGCACATAGAAAACAATGGATAAATGTCAGCTTTTTCCAACTTCAATAACATAGTTGCTGTTAATTCTCTAAAATTTCTGGCATTTGGATGTCTAAAAGATCTTATGAAGCACTGTTCGTTGCATAAAAAGCAGGCCCCAGTCGTGTTTACTGGGAAGACCTGGATAGTAGCTCAGTCAGTGTTTAAGGTGGGTCCACAGCTCTGAAAATGCAGAACTGAACGCTCAGACTGCGACCGTCACTGATGGGGGATGTTTTACCCTGGACTCAGTCTGACTCTTGTTCTCCCATATTCTCCACCTCACCGGGCCCACGTAGCTCTGGACACAGTTCTCACAACACAACACCCTCCTCCAGCTGAGACTTGGAGGCCAACGTGTGTGCTATACACTTTGGCCCATTTGCTGTCTTGAATGGGACTATAATGCCTGGAAGAGGGTAAGCAGAGAGTTCAGAAGAGAAGCCCAGAACCCACGGTTCTGCTGAAGCCATTAACATCCTTGACTGTCATTTGTCCTCTTCCTCCTCAGACTCCACATGACCCGGGGCCACACTTAAGTGCCTGGTTCTTTGTCTTTGGAATGAGCACACACAACTACAGTTCCTTCCTCAAGAGTAAGATGCGAAGCCCATCAGGAGCCGCTGAGAGCCATTTACCAGCAGAGGTAAACTTAGATGTCAGGCGCTCCTGTAGGCTCAGTCCTCGACCACACCGGACGGCGTGTTTAGTCAGTGCCTTGGTTTCTTTTCTCTTGGA
The DNA here is from genome assembly GCF_014885135.2 of Alexandromys fortis. Taxonomy (NCBI): domain Eukaryota; kingdom Metazoa; phylum Chordata; class Mammalia; order Rodentia; family Cricetidae; genus Alexandromys; species Alexandromys fortis. Next base: position 7,509,919 of record NW_026067946.1, read on the forward strand.
GCAGGGCAAATAGAACGCGCTCCTGGCTGCCACCTTCATAAAGAACTATAAAATCCCTGGAATTGAGTTGTTTGAAGTACAGCCCTCAAGGTCACGGAGGGCTGCCACGGCAAGGGAAGGGCTTAAACTGAATCCTGCACTAACTTTTCGTGAGAATGCCGGAGCTCCAGCTGTACACACACGAAGGTGACTCCAAGAGTTCCCACCAGCAGCCCCCCAACAGTGTGGAAAAGAGGACCCTCCCCACCCCATCATTCTCAGGAGCAGCACAGGATTATGCAACCAGCTGTTTCCTTCTGTTTGGTTTGAGGGCTCATTTGGCTAAGTGACGCTGAGAGGATGGCAAGCAGAAGGTTCTGCCGCGGCGTTTTTGTTACCTCACTTGATTCCATTAATCTCAGACAACAAGGCAGGTGGCATTCAGGGCTCACGTTAGCCTGCCACTCATTAGCCCTGTAGAGCAGGGACAGGAGAGGCAGAGGGAAGCACAGACACCCAGCACTGGCTTCTCCACAGCTCACCAGAAGACTCTCGGTCCCCACTCAGCCACATGAAATCACCAGGGGCCTGAGGACCCCAGAATACAAGTCTCATTGACATATGAGACCTTCTCACCACATCCCGAGTATCAGCTCTGTTGTGTCGGTGAGCACAGAAATATCAAAGCAGCCGTTGGGGCCCAGCATCTTGACCAACCTTTGATGGTTGAGGATATCTGCAGAAACTTTTCTTTCGCTTCTTTCCATACAGAAACCAAAACCTAGAGCTTTGGGTATCACTGAGCTCCAGCACCAACCCTCCACAGCCAATTTCAGATCTACAAACTGAATTGGGCAGAGCCAAATCTTCTGGCCTAGCTCTTGTCAAGAGCTACTCTGCAGTTCCTGCTTTCCCAGTGGCGCTCCTGACAGAGGATGCAGAGAAGGGAGCAGAGTTAGTCTTCAGTCAGCAGGGTGCAGCTGTCCACACGGTGTGACCATGGGCCTCTCCCATGAACCCCGAGTCTAGACAAGGTTCTCAAACCTGCCAGCTGCCTAAACTTCTGTAAGTCCCCTCAGTCCTTGCAGAGAACTCAGATTGGTCTCCCAGAGGATTTGGAATTTCGAAATATTTGGGTTGGGGGCAGGATATACTATCAGCATGTAAAAAGAGGTGATGTCAGGGACATGTAGAAATGTCTACGTGTCTGCTTTCCCGAGTCTGTTTTCCTGCGGGGACACCACCTTTTGGAGTTGAGGCAACTCAAATAACGCTGCTGGCCTTCCTTGCTCACAGAAGCCACCAGAGGTCCCATTTGGGTCCTCACCCTCCCGGTATAGGTCTGGACTTGTAGTGTCCTGACTCCTTGCTGTTCATTGCCAACTTATAGCTCTCTGCATTATGGTTTCGTTGCAAGACCATTCCTCTTGTATCCCTGTTTTCTATTTTCAAACATATTTTTCTTTTATGGGGAAAGATATATCTCATCTGATACTACTGCCATGCCTTCTAAGGATTCTGTTGGTGTTCTGGGGGACTGAAGCAAGAGCCTCAGCTTCCACTGTCACTTACAGGTCACCACAGTAGTTCTCAACCTGTGGGTCTCGATCTCTTTAGGGGTTGCATATCAGATATTTACATTATAATTCATAGCAGTAACAAAATCAGTTATGAAATAGCAATGAAATAACATGAGGACCTGTATTAAAGGGTCATAGCATTAGGAAGGTTGAGAACCACCGACCTACACTGTTAGGAGCATGACTCAGGACAAAGTAGAATTTGCATCTTTGGTACAGCTTCGGCGGTAGCCAGTGTATGAAGAGAGTTGGAGCTCCATAAAGACAGTTTAATATAAGCCTAAGGAAAAGTGTTAAGAGAAGAGAAGTTCTCAGAAAATAAAGGTAGACACCGAAAAGCATGGTGTGGGCTTCTCTGAAAGAAAGCCGTAAAAAGTAAGACCTAACCAAGTGTAGACCTGAGCTCCTCAACAATCAAAGCTTGGTGTTTGGGTTTGTGTCTTTTCAGCTGTGGCTGTGTATAGGATCTCAGTGGAGTTTAAAGTTACCATCTTTAAAGGGTTGCTAAGAAATCTAAGAGAGAGCGCAGGGTGGTCTGAGGAGATTCTGACAGGATTACAATTGATAAGGTGAAAGCTGAGCTAATGGGGACACAGGAGGGTAAAACGTCCTTACTGTAAAGAAAGTTGTGTGTGCACATCTCAGTGGCTGTCTAGGGAAGAAACGAGGCCATGCTCAAGGTTACACACATTCTGGACATAAGCCTAGTTAATTGCTACTTTAACATACAATATCTATATATGAAAGGAATATCAAATCTGTCTGTAGCCTTTACAGAAAATATTAATTGTGCTGGAATTCCTGCTTCTTAGCTGGCAAACAGCTTCAGTAAGACTTCTGGGTCAGGAGCTCCCATGTCCCCATAACTTCACTGTCTTTGTATCCTGCCTCAGTTCTGATAACAACATGAATAATAATATTGAATGATAATGCAAACATTTTTTTCAAACCCATGAGTTCATATTGCTGGAAATCAATGGCTGGTCTGCGTAACAAGCAGAGAAGCCAGCCAGCCATGTTTTACCTCTTTGCTTCATTCTTTATATGGTAAGGGCCGGGGGTGCTTTAAGACAGGGTTTCTCTGTGCAGTCCTGGCTGTCCTGGAACTCACTCCATAAACCAGGCTGGCCTCGAACTCAGAGACCCACCTGCCTCTGCCTCTTGAGCGTTGGGATTAAAGGCACATGCCACCACTGCCTGCCCCATTTGTTTCATCCTTAAGGAGAACTCACAACTGAACTGTGTATGATGATGTCCAAAGGCACTGGACACAAGAAGGACAAGGAGTAAATGTATATAGGAACAACAACAACACACGCAAGTGGGCAAACTCACTATTACTGTCCACACTGATGATATGCAGCTTTGACCAGAGGTGACGAGAACAGCACTTTACCTCTGTGGTAGCGGTCCTGAACCTTCCTAATGCTAACACCCCTTAAAACAGTTCCGTGTGTTGTGCTAACCTTCCATCTATAAAATTATCATTGCTTCCTCCTAACTGCAATGCTGCTACTATTATGACTCCTATGTAAATATCTGATATGCAGAATATCTGATATGTGATCCCCAGGTAGCAAACCACAGGTTGAGAGCTGTAACATGGAAGGTCCTGTTCGTTGTGTTTTCTGTCCTTTCACCAGGTCCCCCACAACTGTATAGCCCCAAAGAAAATCACACATAGCTCTCTATAAGTTATAAAGCTGATTGGCCCATTACCTCTAGCCTCTCACTGGCTAACTCTCACATCTTGATTAAGATCCATTTTTCTGATCTATGTTAGCCATGTGGCTCAGTACCTTTTTTCAGTGCAGCAGATCACATCCTGCTGCTTCGGTGATCTGGGTAGGAGTGGGAGGAATCAGTTTCCTCCTTCCCACAATTCTCCTGTTCTCATTATATCATTTCTACTTCCTGTCTGGTTTTCTCACCTATACTTCCTGCCTGGCCAATCAGCATTTATTTAAAACATGACTGACAGAATGCAGACAATTCTCCCACACCAGAAAGCCACCACTCTATGGTTTTCTTCAGCAAAATCCATCAGGCAAATTTCAGTTGTAGAGCTGTCAAAGCCACCAAAAAGAAGAAAAGCCCCAAATCCCCCATAACCAAGAGGAGCCTAAGAAGATGTAGCAAGAAATGTAATGGTGTCTTTTCAATGGGACCTAGGGTCAGAAAGAGGCTCTGATATAAAAGCCGAAGAAATCTGAACAATGGTGTTAGTTAACAATAACAATAGCGTATCAATGTGTGCTCAGTGTTGTGGATAAAGGAATAGTGAGAAATACTCAGAAGAGAGGCTGCAGGAGCAATGGGAAATCCCCACACTACTACTTCATGACTTTTCTATCAATCTACAGGAATCTAGGCAAGTGCTCTACCTACGGAGCTATGTGCCCAGCCCCTAAAAGTATTCTGAGAAATATATACAGTCTCCTTTGTTGTCAGAGGGGTACTTCAATGGCCTCAATAGACAGACACCAGATCCACAAGCTCAACTTATATATAATGATATGTAACTTACACATATCATTAGTGGTGTTCTGTTTTCACATGGCCTGTGTACAAGTCCCTGTGAACAGCCGGGCCTCTCTAATTATGGACTTTATAAATGCAGGCTGAAAACATTCAGAAAGTACAGCTGTATTTAACGTATTCATGCTTAGTATTATTCTCTTAATAGCAGAGCATAATGTCTGTTTGTATAATATTTACCTGGCATTAGGTATGATGCATAGCTTATATACTATATAATCTATATAATCCTGAAGTGATCTTCAGTATACAGAAAAGGAAAACTGGTTAGGTTTTATGTGACTATTATTGCATTTTGTATAAGGCTCTTAGGCAGACACAGATTTGGGTATCCTTGCAGGATCCTGAAACCAACATTTCATAGACAGCAAGGGTCATTGCACTTTGATATGCTTCACAAAGCTGTTCACCAGCTTTCTATGTCCTGCAATATCATTTCACATATAAAACAGGAAGAGAAATAAGCCCCCAGGCACAACTTCCAAATACCACACCAGTGCATCTAATTGGCGGAGCCGGCTTCACCTCTGGGACCCAAGCTGCTGTCCACACACACACACACACACACACACACACACACACACGGGGTGGGGAGCTGCATGCCGTTAGGCACAGGTCAATCTACAGCACTTGCTCTCCCAAACGCTAAAGCCAAATGCGAGCTGTTGTTTATTGCTGTGCTGACATCGCTGTTTCTCACATTTGTTCAGCTACATCCCCTGCCTTGCCCCGCAGGCACTGGTGTTTACCAATCCTCCAAACACATAGGGGCCATGACACAGTTAGAAGGCTCTATATATATATATATACTCTTGGGAGTTTTCAGGCAATGATAGTCTGCGTGCTAACCTTACATATTCCATGAGCAGAATTTACCAAGCAAAATGTTCCATTAAAGCCCGTGAAGGGACGAGAATGAGAGGGCCATCATTAGCGTGAAAGATGGGCCTTTCGACTTGGTGCCAGGTGACAACAGTACAAATTGGTGTAGCACAAGACAGAACACTGCCATTGCACGTGTGCTAACTGCATAAGCATCACTTAAAGTTGTTAGCCAGTGTGGTGGCCTGGAGCCTAGAGAAGTAGAAGAAAAATGCAAAGCATTGTATTTATAATAAACATTTTGTCATATTTACTTATGCATGTAAGCAAAAATTTAAATTTTATGTATAAATGAAAACTATTCCATGCCATTTCCTTTGGAAACAATACCGTAGCGTTTGTCCATTGAAATTTTATAAACAAGGAATCCATTGAGTGGCCTGACATTTCTCATTCTTATTTAATACATTAACTTCCTAAGCATGTCTCCAGAACCTTCAAAAGTGCCAGTATTAACTCTGTTCAAGAAACCCTTTCTCTGGGAATTCAAACATTGTTTGTAAATGTCCACACACGACATTCCAATTGCTTACAGGAGAGTTAACTGACAGAAAATAATATCTAACTACGTGTAGACAAAGAAACAGCTGTCTGAATAACATACCTGGCTACTCTCAACTGCTTCCCAAATAAGCTTTACTATAAAGACAACGATACGTGACTTGATGTGGCGGCATTTGGGAGGTGGAGGCATGTAGCAATCTACGAGTTCAAGGCCAGCCTGGTCCACATAATGAGTTTCTGGACACTTAGGGCTGTGTAGAGAGACCCCATCTCAAAAAACAATAACACAAAAAGCAAAGCAAAACAATGACACGTGTTTGCTTGGGGGGAATAACACTCACTCAAACACAGCACTAATTCTGCTTCCTGCTTGGTAGGTAGTGTTTTTCTGAATGAAAATACCCTTCAAAAAAAAAAAAAGTGATCCCGCTAGGATTCGGAACCTTGAAGGCATATATTAAGGACCTGTTAAGTGAGAGGCAGAGTGTAAGGATCAGAAGTTTATTATCTATCCCAGTCTCTTTACCTGGCAAGGACTCTCTGACAGATTTAAGCTTCAGTTACCTCTATGGCTGAGAAACTCAGTGCTTTATGAGGACCTCGGGCTAAACGTTCAGCACGCACTACTTACTGCTTGCTGGGCCTAGACAGAACACAGTATTCCTTGCTGGTGTGTGCAGACAGATAGGTAACAGGTGGATAAAAGTGGGTGGACGGCCAGCTGAGGCATGAGAAAGCCATCATGACCCAGCAGACCCTGGCGTTTGAATTAGACATTCTCAAGCTCCTAAAGCTAAGAACAAATTCTGCTTGTTTTTCAAGACAAGGTTTCTCTGTGTAGCCCCAGCTGTCCTGGAACTCTCTGTAAACTAGGCTGGCCTTAAACTCATCCACCTGCCTCTGCCTCCCGAGTGCTGGGATTAAAGGCGTGTAACACCATCATCCAGCAGTGAAAAATAAATTCTAATACTGCTCATATCTTTTCTTTGCTTTTTGTTTTATCTTTGAGACAGGGTCTCACTACATGGCCCTGACTGGTCTTGAACTTGCTATGAAGACCAGGATGGCCTTGAACTCACAAAGTGACAGATCCACATGCCTCTGTTTCCCAAGTGCTGAGATTACAGCTGTGAGTCATCATTCCTGGCAATTTTGTTTGAATTTTTGAGACAGGGCCTCACTATGTATCTTTGGTTGACCTGGAATTCTATATAGATTAGGAGGCTACCCTAGATCTCAGAAATCTGCCTGCCTCTTCCTCCCAAATGCTGGGATTAAAAGCATGTACCCCATAACCAACACTTCTGTCTATTAAATAAAATAGGAAATAAAGATTTGTGCAAGTTCCTATAAAAAAAAACAAATAGGAAAAACAACATCCACACGGATTAAGCAAGATGTATCTATATGATAGTTACCCAGATACAAGAAAACACTACACTGAATTTCTTTCTCCTGAAATCTCATTTTCTTTGGAATAGTTCTAAACTTACTTTATAGTTTGCCTGTAGACCAGGGTTACATGGGTCCTGGCTAGAAGCAGCATGCTGGGCTCTAGTTTTGGCAAGCCTGATATGAAATCGCTGTTCTGCTTTCATCAACTTTTCAACACAGAGCAAGTTTCTGGGCACCTCCAGCCTCACTTTCTCTGCTCTGGAAGAATGAGCAGTCCCCTCTTAGAGCTGCTGTCAGGATTAAATTAAACGATGCATGCAAATTGCTTAACAGAGTGTCTGAGGCAAAAATATTCCTGATGCTTTTGAACAACAGGGGTGAGGTGGTGGAGGTGATGACAGACCTGGCACTTAATAGCATTATCATGCAGGTCGTCTACTCAAACAGTGGGACGCTTGCTTTCGCAGCTATGGACGCTATGGACGCGGGTTAAGCTCATGATCAGTTAAAACCCACTTGGGCTTTACATATGGGTTCTTTCCACCCATCAGCATAGACGGCTGAAACTGATTTGGGGAAAACCAAATGCCTTGCTTTGCATTTATTGCTGTTAGATTTCAGATAGCAAGTTTGAGCCATTATATAATTATCTTCCAAAGTTGATTAAATGTGCAGTGTGTCAAGTCAAAGTGTTGGGGCCTTGGCTCCGTTCCCCTGTCTGTATACCAAGGTAATAATAGAACCTACCTCATAGGACTGTTGCTCAGATGAGATGACATAATGGCCAGAAAGCTTTTAGCTGAGTGCCTGGAACAGGAGCACGGCCTGTGCCCAAGTGCTCACACTGCTGCTGATGTATTAATGCTCGCGATGTTGACGACGCTCCTTTTGTGATCAACACGGAGAACGGGGCAGATGATGCTGATGCTCCGGTAGATCTGGGAAATGTTTGCTCAACAAGACATAAATCATCTAACAGAATTATTCTTCAGTGCCTCTTTGGCAGGTTTCTTGGGTCTTCCTGCCAAAGCTTGGACAATGAATATAAGAGAATGTGCTGATGAGCTTGCCCTTGTTTAGGGTGTCAATGGCTTGGTGGGCTCCTTCTTCCAGGAGGCATCTCTATTTTAGCAACGCCTTACCTGCAGAAGTAAAATTCTCTAGCTTTAACTGCCCGCCTGTCCCATCATTGTGGGGTGTGTGTGTGTGTGTGTGTGTGTGTGTGTGTGTGCTTGCGTGTGCTCGTTGGGTGGAGTGAGAGGGAAATATTACTTCTTATCTCCACATCAGGGTCAGCATGGCCATAACTGACTCAGGTATGATGCTGGGAGCTACGGTCACAGGTGACGATTCATTTTAAGTCATAGGAATGCACACGTGAAGAAACTGACCCTGGGGAATGTTCTGTTTTCTTCCCTCCCATTCCTTCTTCTGATACTGTTAGACATATGCTTATAATCCCTAATATTCTAAGAACTACAATTAACTCCATGGCATCTGTCCTAAGATAACTGTCACCACCCACATGAGATGTGGAACCTCCCCTGTCCCCTCCTGACCACAGCTATGGTGAACATCTTTTCCTAAGACAGTGAAGTAGTGCAATGTTTTCAGGTCTGGCTTCCACTTTCTATTTCCTGTTCTCTATTTTCAACTTTTTAAGAAAAACTTTAGGACTCTGAAGAGCAAGCAGCAAGTACTACGAAAGCAAGTAAAAGAAACTCAATAAAGGTACAAAGAAAATGAAACCTGTAATACCCACAGATTAAAGCTCTGTTCTTATTTTGTTGAAGCCTCCATTGTTTTCCCCTGGCCTGCATCATTCTGTCTGGTTCTCTGTGCTCATATCAATTCCGCATCACAGTCCCAGGGATGGGCAGCCTCCTGTCAATTGTGTATCTGCTTTTAGCTGTGGCTGAAGATATTGTACAAAATCTAACTTCAGCACACGTGTTCTCCTATAATACTACTTCAGAGACATTTCAAGCCTGAGGACAGTTGTAAGTGGAATTGTAAGTAGGTACATTGTTGAGGACTTGAAATGGAATGTCTGTTGAAGACTCATACCATGGAACAATTAGTCCTCAGCAAGGGATGGTGTTTAGGAGGAGGTGCACTCTCATGAGGTGGGGTCTAGCTGGAGGAGGTGAATCACTGAGAAATAAGTCTAAGGAGTTATATCTCAGCCTGATTCAGTCTCTGCCTCTGGTGGTTGGTCTGCCCAAATATGAAGAACCTCAGCTGCCACAGTAGACTGCAGCCCCTAAAACTGGGGTCAAGATAAACTCTCTCGCCAATGTTGCTTTTTATCAGGGATCTATCAGGCTTCTATCCTGTGGTCATGGTGGCAAAAATAATTAGATAGATAGATAGATAGATAGATAGATAGATAGATGATAGATCACTAATAAAAGCTTACTATTTTATATTAAATGTAAGCCAAAATTTATTTCCTAGTGTACATAGGTTGTTTTCTATATTTTCCTACTAAACAAAAATGGCAAGAGCTCCTCTCTCTCTCTCTCTCTCTCTCTCTCCCCTCCCCCTCTCTGGTGTGTGTGTATATGTGTGTGTGTTGTGTGTGCAAATTCTTTTATTTCTCAGGGTAAACTTCTGTAGGCATTTGGGTTAAAAAGTTTTGGATTAAAAAGCAGATATGTGTGGTTTTCTGGCTTATAGAACTGGACAATGCATCTAGATTTTGGTTTACCTTCCCATAAACATTGTCTCTCCGAATATTTCCACAGCTCCACACACAGCGGTAGCTTTCCCATGGGCACTCAGGGCCCATTATCAAAAGATGGCTGTTGTCACTCTCATGGGGACAAGGAAATTAGTCCACAGTCCACTGCTAAGAAGTGCTTGGCATTCTAGTGAAGCTCATTGCATTTTCCCACTGAAACAGTTTCCGTCAGGAGTTCAATGGAGCTGAAACGGCACCACAATAACACTGGTACCAAACGACAGGTCCATTAGAGCTAAGAAGCTAAGGATTTGTGGGCCAGAATAGAAATCTAACCAACGTTTATAGCGCGGCTCTGGTGGGAGAGTGCACTTCAAGTGACAAACACTAAGCAATCTTTGGAGACCCTGCTGGCTTCTGAATTAGAACTGAGCCTAACCTGGTGTTTTAAAGACAGTGGGAGAAGCTGCAGAGTTTCTGGGCTGTGGAGCTAATGGTAGACTTTGAAGCATGGTTACGGACTGAGGGGAGGATAATGTTGACCCTGGAGTCTTCCCTAAAGCTGTCCTCAATAGGTGATGGCTATATTTCATGCAAGGCATTCTTCATCTGTGTCTATGCACTAATATGCTCTCTCTGGGTCAGATACAATGGATCAAAGGGGCTACTGAAGACCCACCCAGGCAGCACCAGGGACTCAGGACTTTCTTGCTCTATCATGCGGCTCTAGAAGAGTTCTAGAGCTCTCAGGAGAAGGACGGCCAATCTCATATTATTACAGAGTCCCAAGTGCAAGAATGCCCATGCGGCTCTGGACACAGTGATGGAACACGCAAAGCTTTGAATAAGACCCAGCAGAGTGTGACTGTGGTCAAACCATTAACCTTTTTCTGTTCAACATTCCTATTTCCTTATTCAGAAAATAATAACATCCACAGCCACCTTGTAGTTATAGCCCAAGAATTAAGAGGGAGTATTGAAATAGGCAAAAGCACCTTGTCCTAAGTGCTGCCATTTTGACTTCATACTCCATTTTGCCTGTAGGATAAAACAAAGTTCAGGTTCCCAAGCCCTAAGGGAGCTGAGAACCTTTCGATAGCTGACCCACCTCCCCACTACACCATAGAAATAGTCGTTATGCATCTGTAGTTCTTTAGAAATATCATGACTGTTCTCAACAATGGAAGGCACAAATGAATCTGATTAGTTAGAATAAAAAGCTTGCCTTGTATGTCAATTGACAATAGTGGAACATTTAAGGAAAACCCCCAAATCATTGAATTCTGATTGGTGAAAAGGTTGTAACTTGGCAACAAATATTTATGATTTTTATGCTTAAATACTTGCTGACATCTGGATTCATTGGGGTGGCAGTTCAGTTCCCAAGTCTGTTCTGTGGTCCTGATTGATCAGCCAATCCCCCATCCCCCTCTTCTTTTGTGCTGCCCTGTATTAAACCTTGTTTTGTGGTAACCTCTTGAGACTGCTTGGGTTGATCCTGAGCCTCAGACTACAACAATGACTATAAATGTATTTTAGTATTCTAAAATGTTTCAACATTAAACCTGGTAAGTACTCAATAACTGTTAGACATCACAGCAAAGATAACAGTCACCATGCCCAGCTTCGGTACCTAACAATTCTGTCTCTACTAAAATTCCTACAGTAGTTAGTTTCTTGAGCTTTGTGGCAAGAGCATGCCCTATAATTGCTATCAATATTTCTCTGCAGGCTCCCACACCATCGAAGTCTCTAAGCAACCAGGATCTGCTAGGTGTTCGGGGGTTGCAAGTGACCAGGAAAGGACACTAATGGTGACAAATGGACAAGCTTTTCACCTGTGTTTGAACCCAGGGAGAACTGTGACTCCAGGAAAGGACTGAGCAAATTAAAGGCACAACAAAATAATGGAGTCAAGCAACAGGAGCGAAGATTCCAGGTGGGTCGGTTGCAAAGGGCAGAGTAGCATTGTCCGTAAAAGACCGGCTTGGCACTCTCCACACTGGCTTGGAGTCCTTGGGAGAACCATTCCAGTTCCTGGACTTCCTTTTTAAACCACGCAAAAGAAAGGATTGAGCCTGAGACCTGAAGGCCTCTCCTTCCGTGTCCTCATTTCTCAATAATGCTGCTCAAGGTCTGGCTTCATATGGCTTACTGGCACATTAGCTGAGTCCCGGTGGAAATGAAGCCCAGCATTGCCCTTCCTAGCAGGTGCTGCAGGTCAACCAAGGTGAGACAGGCGAGGTGTGTTCCTCTCTCGTGACCAAAACCCACCAGGCTCAATCATTCCCTGAAAGAAAACGACTCCCATGACTGCCATGTAACTAAACCCCTTAGAGGGAAACAGGACATTTTCTCTTGTCTTCCTGCCAACTTTCCAACTCCAGAGATGCGGCTTTTAGGATTTCCCATAAAAGCCCAAAGTGGCATCATAAATAAACTTCCCATCGTAATTATCCACCCTGCTCTCCCCCTCCCAATGGTAACTCTCTTTATCTTCCTTCTCGGTCGTCATTCCTCACAATGCTCTCAGATTTATTACCTGTGTGGGGCGATCCATCCTCTGGTATAAATACCAACTTCTTCCATTGGGCAGCCCTGGGCTTTGATGATTTTCATAATGAAATTGGGGCTCGAGGAACTCAGAGCCTGCTGTAATGCTGGGTTATTTTCCCCTTAGTTGTATATTTATGAAATGAGCAATTTGCAGTGAACTTTATTGCTTTTTCTATATTCTTACTCTCTTGGGTCCCTTGGCAAACGCAGTTTCAGTGCTTAAGACAGGGCAGTATAGCTAGGAGAGCATCAACTCTAGCAGGACATGCAGCCCAAATGTCTGGAAGGCGGGTTTAAGACAAATAAAATGAAAATCCCTTGAACATCAGTTCCCTCGCTTCTAATGTGGCATTAGAAACTTCCTCCTGCGACTTTTAGAACTGGTACTCACAAAGTGCCTAATTTTGTGTCCAGCATGCAATAGGTATTTTATTTTTGTGACTGTATTCACATGCTAAAAATCAGGATCTTGAGGGCTGGCGGGGTAGGGGAGGCATAGCTCATCAGACATAAGCACTGGCTATACTTGAAGAGGACCCACGTTCAGTTCCCAGCACACGATGGCTTACAACTCTCTGTAATTCCAGTTCTGTAATACCCTCTTCTGACCACCACAGGCACAGCGTGCATATGATGTGCATGCATACATGCAGGCAAAACACATAGACACATAAGATTAAAAAAATGTAAATCTTTTTTAAAACCTTGCCCATGGTACTCTAAGGAGTGACATCATTTGTAATGTACTAATTCAGTTTTTCGGCCTTAATTTGTTATAAACAGCATAAAAAAACACACTGGTAAGGGCTGAGATGAGAGAATCATTTAAATGGCAGGGAGAATGGACACCCATTGTCATTTCCCTCAACAAACATCTTTCAAAGAAAAGCTAATTTGGGGTAGGTCATCTTGGACCAAAAAAGATGGAAACAATTTGGCAAATTTTGAGGACAAACATTGCCCTAAGAGTTTCGAATGTGATTGTCTTTCTCACCCGTTCTAGATTAATCAATATACTTAACAAAGGATCACTGAGCACTAATCCTGGATCATTCTTTGTTTTAGGGCCCATTTAAAAAAAAAAACAGATAAAGTCTTTGTTTCCATTAAGTCTCTGACTTCCCATAACGTCCCTATTAATGCAAATAATTTGAAATTTTCCTAGCCAGTAAGGTTTGTGGTCATGAGTACATATGACTGCTATGCCGAAGAGTCTTATGTCAACTTGACACAAGCTAAAGTCATCTGAGGGGAGCCTCGGTGGAGAAGATGCCTCCCTAAGATCCAGCTGTAGGGAATTTTCTTAAGTAGTTATTGATGAGGGGAGGTCCAACCCATTGTGGGTGGGGCCATCCCTGGGCTGGTGGCCCTGGGTCTGTAAGAAAGCAGCTTGGGCAAGCTGTGAGAAAGCAAGCCAGTGAGCAGCGCCCCTCTGTGGCCTCTGAATCAGCTCCTGCCTCCAGAATCCAGCTCCTCTTGAGTTCCTGTCCTAGCATCCTTCTATGGCCGACTATGATGTGAAAAATGCAAGCCAAATAAGCCCTTTCCTTTCCAGCTTGCTTTTGGATCATCGTAGCAATAGAAACTCTAACTAGGACAACTATTCAAACATTTTATTTTGTTTTGTTTTATCTTTTATTGAGACCAGATCTCTCTACATACTGCTGGCTGTCCTGGAACTCATTATGTAGACCAGGCTGGCTTCGAACTCACAGAGATCTGCCTGCCTCTGCCTCCCAAGTGCTGGGATTAAGTGCATGTACCACCACACCGGTTGATGACTCAAAATTATTGAAAAGTTAAGATTTATTTAATGTGTATATGTGTGTGTCTACATGTGTGTTTATTCAGCATGTGTACTGTTGTCTTTGGAGGCCAGAGGAGGGCCTGGAACTGAAGTTACAGACAGTTGTGTGCTAGCCAGTGTGCATGAGATGGGAACATGACCTAGGTCCTCTTTAATCCACAAGTATTTTTCTCTCCAGCATCTCAAATTAAGTTTTTCTCTTAACAATGTCAGTCAGTGTTAGGAAATTTGCCTTGTATGCATAAGACTCAGGATTCAATCCCTATCATCCACTCCACAGAAACCCCACATGGTCTCCATCACTCTTGCAAACTGAAACTATGTACTGGAAGGCAAGCTTGCAGTATGTAGGGCACAGTACCAGTATAGTCACTACCCCACATATCAGGAACTCTCCCAGACCTCCTCTCCACTGGAGACGCAGACCTGAGGCTGGTGATCCCTCCTCCTTTCTATACTGGCCCTTTCATTGAAAATTCCTCAACCATGGATAGAGACCCAAGTTTGTGCAGGATTTCATTCCCGAAAAAGCACCTATATTTCCCTTCAGCTTCTTTAGCTCCTTCGAGAAATCTCATCCATTGGATACTAAATGAAGACTACAAAAGACTCTGGTGACTGCCTCGCCCCACCTTCCCCCTCAAACTACCCTTCAACCCACTGGTTACTGCTTCCATTTTTACTACGACTCTTACATTTGATTTCCACCAGCCAATCTTTCCTGCCTTGCCCCTTGAAAGTACATTGCCCAAACCAGCCCCTGGCACATGCTCCCATAATCTACCTCGTGCATTCTCTTGACTTACATCTGCTTCTTGGAGCTGACTGACCCACAGCACCAGAAAATGGCCAAGTTAGATAAACATGTCGAAGTAACACCATCAGGGTTTTGGTAAGTATATCTTGTGACTACATTGCATCTGGATTCACGCTCATAACATTCTGTGACAACTGAGGCTAGCCATGCAGAACTGAGCTTCTGCCACACACGAGCGCCCTGTTACGTAGATTACGTCATTGCTCTTCTTTATCATTTCCAGCCTGAGAACAACACAGAAAACTGAGTGTCAGCCCTTACAGACGAGTCCAGCGACTCAGATTCTTGCCAAAATTCAACTTGACTTTAAAATGAGTGAAATGGTTGGTCTTCTCACATCCCAGACTTATGGTCCTAATTACTTTATTCCTGGGCTAACATGAACAGCGATGGCCTGGGTTACCTACCACTCAGCGCAGAAGACATGAGAAGGAAGAAGAGAGAAGCATGCCAAAGACAAACCGCTGGTAAGGGGTTTTAGATCCCCGGAAGAACATCTACCAGCTTGATGATGTGTGCATGGAAACAAAACATTGATGGAAAAGAAAGGAACGTTTTCCCCATTATCTTTTGCATGTTTTTCTCAATTTTCCCACCCCGCCCCCACACACATCACACCCTCGACCCCTCCAGATGGCTGGCCCTGATCACCCGGCTTCCCGGCTCCTTTCCTCTCTTTTGGCCAGAGCAAGTACAGGTGGTTCTGGGGCACCCCGACCTGTCTCAGCACATCCTTTCGTAAGGAAATCGTGGATCCATTGTTCCATTGTTCCATCTCTTGCGCTGAGCACGGGCTCCCTGCTGGCTCCCCGCTTTCATTTCTCACCCCTTTTCTCCCCAGCTCTCAACTGGCTTTCTCATCTCCCCATGAATATATGAAGCTTGCTCTCTCCTCAGTGTGTTTGCCCTTGTTGGGTCCCCTCTCTGAAAGAGGTGTTCCCCAGGTTTGGAGTTTTCACCCCTCACCTCGTACCTCATTCACCTAGTCTTCTCAGAAAGCTCTCTTCTGAGCTAAGAATCACACTCAGGCCCAGGGCATACTAAATCTTTTTTTTTTTTTTTTTGAAAAATTCCCATAGTTTTCCCCAAAGTTCATACATATATATGCATACATACAAGAGAAAAATGTAAAATTACTGTACAGAACGCCCCACCACTAGATAATTCTTGAAGACTAAACCACTCTAAAACCTCGTGGCTAAAATGTTACTTGTTAGTTCATAATATCCAGGTTTGGTCATCTGTGTCCAGGGCAGCAGTGGTCCCTCTGGTCTGAAGCATGCTTGGTTGGTCTTGACTGGAGCTCACTGGCTCGTGTGTCTGCATTTATCAAAGTAGCTCAAGAGGAGACAGTCTGGCTGTTGTTGCTGCGGCTATCTCCTTTCCTGGGTGGTGTCTTATTCTCCAGGGGCTAGCTTAGGCTTCATAATATGGTCCACAGGGGTCCAGTGCATAAATACAGTTCATGTCTTCAATAGACAGTCCAATTAGCCAATCCAAAGTCAAAGGGCTAAAAGATCAGCTACTACCTCTTGCTAGTAGGACCTGTAGCATTACTCCGCAAGACCCGAGATGCAGGGAGAGGAATATATGTGTTTATTTTCATGTGTGACTTGTCAGTTTGGTCTTGTTCTGTGTCCCCAGCATCTATGACAGGGGACAAGTTGGAGCAGCCTTTCAATGAGCAATTTAAATGAACTTGTAGAAACAACTGCAGAGGGCCAAGGAAAGCGAATAATTCTAAATGTCACCACTACCAGACCGATGTAACTCTCACTACGGTATAGTCACCATCATCCCAGCCCATAGTTCCTATCGAGGATGTGTGCCAAAGCAGTCTCTGCATTTCTGGTTCAACGTGTGAGGTCCTAACGAGAATATCTGACTGGCCTGGCCTAGGTCTCGTATTTGTCCTGGGTCACGGTAGTAACGGAAAGGAAGGGCAGGTTACAGGTCCGCATACTACAGTCTCACAAAAATAAGCAGATGGACCCCAGAAAGACTTGTCTCTTCCAAATCCACATAAATGTCTAGGACAGCTCCATTACTGAGAAATCAACCTGAGAGCCTGTTTGTTAACTGATAGCAACCAGTTACCTAGTTAACCAGTTGTTAACTGATAGCAACTAGAACAATCTTTCTGCACCACACACCCACACATTCATAGACTTTGCAGAAAGGAGTAATATTCAAATTCAGCCCAGTAGCTGTTCTTTCTTAAAACAAGAGTTTGGAGAACGAACTAGTTATCTTACCTCTTTTTAAAAAAAAAAAAAAAATCATTCCAATTGTCTAAAGAGGCTACGAAGTTCTTTGTGTGCAGGGTGCTCTCTACCCATTTAGCGCACAAAGGGTCCATTGAAATGAGTGGATACAAACAGTGCTGTGACTGCCATTTAAAGCAGTCATATAGAATAACACAAAGAGTCTGTGGTACTGTCACTCGAATAAAGTGCTGCCATTCAAAGTGGAGTACCTAGGATTGGGAACCGTCGCGCAGAGCAAGGAGCAGTTTCAGTTCTGTTAAACAAAGACATAGAGGCAACAACGGGAGCTTGTGGCCTTTAAATCAAAGCTTTTTAGGAAGAAAAGAGAAACTGTAGGAAATACTTAGGCCTCACAAAATTGGTATCTTTTTTTATTATTTAGTTTTTATTTCTACCAACACCCTCACCAACACTGGTGTGCATGGGCTTGCACTAGTGAACACACACACAGAGGAAATACAGACTTCCATGGGGAGCCAGGAACCCAGTATTACTTTTCCTTATTCTAACGATCTGGGCCTCCCAAAGGGAAACACATTAGCATCTTTGGAAGCCAGTATAGATGCTCATTCACAATGGAACACCTAACTTCAGGGCTGGTGGTTTCCAGGGCTCCAGAGATGCTCGTAGCAGCTCAGACAGAGCCCGGAGCCACATAGTCCTTTGCTGGTTTTGCCCTAAAGATCCAGTGATTTCCAGGCACCTGATCCTACTACATCTCTGTACCACAGGATGTGGAAGCCTGCCTCGTGCCTGACTGGTGGGCCAGAACAGGAAAGGCTGCATCTCTCTACCCTCACCATCTTCCAACTGTGACCATGGGAGCCTGGCTTTCCTTGTCCCTTGTCCCTTCAGGGTAATCCTGAGGCATGCATTCTCTCATTAAAAAAAAAAAATCTCACCAAGGTAGCCTCATGATGATTTAGCTGGGGCCACCCTCAGAGGTAGTAGCTGGATAAAACAAGTTGTAATGGCCGCATTCCTTTCCCTGGTTTGGTTTAGCTCCTCAGTCTTCTGCCAGTGCCCCCTTCACCCCTCCTCCTCTTTCTCTTCTTCTAACTCAAAGACCCACTAAGTATCCCTGACTGGCCTGGCACTCACTCTGTAGATTAGGCTGGCTCAAACTCACAGAGGTCTTTTTGCCTCTGCCTCACGAGCGCCGGGATTAAAAAGCCATATGCCACCACACCCGGTCACTAGTATACAACCCGCCCCCCCCCCCCAGTATATATTCTCAATCCAGGATGCACGGGAAACCTCACCCGGCCCGGACAAGGACAGGATTGACAGATCGATAGCTCTTTCTCGATTCCGCATAAGGAATCGAGGCATAAGGAGAAACTCAAACAAGCATAAGACTCCAGTCTTCCAACCCTCCTGATGTGGTCCTTCAAGCTCATTGACTGTAGAAAGTGGTCCTAAAGATCAGTTGCCTGAGAGATTTCTGCCAAGCACTCTACATATTTAAAGCCTAATAACCCTTGATAGCCATCAAGAAGGATGGGAGCCAAACCATCGCAGGGGTCTGGAAGGTTCAAGGAAGCTCCGCCCTCCATTCTCTATATCGGTTGGGAAAGTGTTTTGAAAGCCTGGACCTGGTTCGAACTCAAATCAGAATAAGGCCGATGAAGTGCGATCACCTTCATTTCATTTTAGCATAAGTTCTATATTCTCTGCACCCTTGACTTCCTTGTCGTCAAAATGGAAATGTGGGGCCAGAGGAACAGCTCAGCAGGTGGAGGCACCTGCCGCCAAGCCTGGGAACCCGGGCTCTAGCTCCAGATACACAGAGTGGAAGGGGAGAATGGACTCCCACGGTGGTGCTCCTTTGACCTCCCAGTTCTCCTTTGACCTCCACGTGCACTCTGAGATGGGCGACTGTACACCAGTGCTTCTTAGCCTCCGGATGCTGCGACCCGTGAATACAGCTCCTTGTGTTGTGCTGACCCCCAACCACAAAATTATTGTGTTGCTACTTTATAACTGAAATTTTCCTACGGTTATGAATCATAATGTAAATATCTGTGCTTTCTGAAGGTCATAGGTGACCTCTGTGAAAGGGTTATTTGAGTCACCCAGGGGTCTCCACCCACAGGATGAGAACTGCTGCTATACACACATATCCCTTACATGTACCCTGAACACGTACTTAAATGCATACAAACACATGTAAAATGTTCTAAAGTAACAATAAAATAGTGTCTACTTACAACATTTGTTAACAAAACCCCACAGGAAGCCTGGGCTCCATATTTGCTACATAATCCGGCTAATATCTTACCATTAAGGCTGCCTCCTTGACTCCCTCTATAAGGTTAAATAATTTCATGGAACCTTGAACATTGACATGGCAAGCATACAGGATCATCCCAAAAAACGAATTATCAAAATCTGAAATCCAGAGACGCTCCCATGCCCGCTCCCAGGCCCCCGTCTCACCTGCTGTCTCGGTCGTTTCCTTCGTCCTTCATGATCTATGACAAGACAGCCAACCCCTTGGGGCAGCTGTGGCTGGAAGACACAGAATAACCGTAGCGGGAACACTGGGGGGAAGACCTGTCGGACTCGTGTGTGCAATGTCACATTTTTATATAAAATCCTATATCGCTCATCCTGCTCTGCCTAGCTCACCCACACTGTGAGCAGCCCTGTGGGGCCAGCACCCTTCCAGGGCTGGTTTGCTGGCTCTTTCCCAGCAAGTCTGATCATCGCAAAAGGCACCATCTCAGGATCCAGGGGTTTGACGTTCATCTGTTTCCCTTCGTTTTAATTTTTACTACTTTTCCTTTAAAGTCAGCAAGTCACAGATTGAGCTATAAACTGTCAAGTTCTGTAGCCTATGAGGCTCCCAATTGCCGGCAATGTGGTATGATTTAAATTTCCAATCAAAGCGACAGATAGGAAGCCACCACATCTCAACTCCTGCAGGAGTTGTAAAATTCTCAAGCCCTGGTTTTTTCCCCCCTTTTAATCTTTATCATCTCAGAGTATTGATACGGACATGGAGAAAATAATTGCACAATCAAAATTAGATGTAGCTCATCTGAACTAGCCTCTGGGTGGCTTGGACTCCCCACCCAAAAACCTCTTTCCCACAATTCCCAGTCAATGTGCCGGGTATGATGTCAAAAATTAGAAAGCATATATAAAAACTTCAAGTTAAGAGTCAGTAGGAAGGATGGCTGGAAACCCTCCTTGGAAGCAGATCTAAAGCCAGCCATGTAACAACTAATCCATTTGCACAGACCAGTTCAGATAATTAGGACCCGGCCTCTGTCGACAACGTGGCAGATGTTGCTAGATTTTATTGTTGTTGGTATTTGCTTGTTTTGCTTCTGCTGTTTGTTCTCACTTTGCATAGGGGGAGACGGCAGGACGTAAACTTTGGGCCATGATTTCCCAGGTGGTGTCCTTCGCCTGGCAATTTCAACACCTTGGTGCTTGTCTGCTTCTGGCAGAGAAGGCTTTGGAGCTGCCGTGTTGAGTTGGAAAGGGATCCCAGGAAACAGCGGTAGGTGAGTAGGAGAGAGAGATGAGAAAAGGAACGAAAGCCAGAATGCGGTGCCTTAATAAGCAGGTTTTCTCTGTGAGCCTCTGGGACCCAGTCCTACCAGGGCCTCTGGGCAACGGCATTCGGCAAGCCTCAGCGTTCCCCTGCTCCAGGAAAGGGAAACTTGAAAAGGGCTGCCTCCTGGGTCCTTGGTTCTGAGTACAGATCAAAGCCGCGGAGAGCCTACCAAACGGGGCCTGCTGGGGGGATGTGGGCAGGGTACCAGCAGCATCTGCTGCAACCATCCACTCTCCATCATTTGCCCTGTTCCAGGCACAGAAGCAGCTGGTGGCTGGGAGCCAAAGCCAACACCGGGGAAAACCTGATTCCAGTAAGACAGCAGCCTTAAAAAGGAAAGTGGGGCTGTGAACATGTGGCGATGTTTTGCTAGGCGGGCTATTGTGGGCTGTGAAAGGGGTCCTCTGAGACGACGCGCAATGCCTATCGAACCATCCAGAAAGGCGCTTCCAACTTAGCAGCATGCTGGTACGCAGTGGCTAACAGGCATGGAAAATCAAGAGTCGCCTGGGACTGGGGCTAATTAAATGCAATCCTCTGTCTCTTTCCTTCGCTGCCGCAAAAAACGCAGAAGCTGAAATCTTTAAAAAAAAAAAAAAAACACGTAAATGTGCGGCCATCGCCCTCTCTTTACGGCGCCTCTTCCCTGTATTTGCAAGCATGGGAGCTTTTTACAGTATTTTCCCTGTCTCCGCGAAAGGTGTCAAGGAATCTGAAAGAGCCAGTGGGGAGAAGGGAGGATAAAAGGCTCTTGAGCCAATGGCTTGTTCCTGGCCCTTGTTCAGTGCCACTGAAAAGATGCTCAGAGAGCTTAAGCTACAGGGAGCATGAGTTGGCCGAGCACCGAGGCCTAAGGGATCAGAGTGAGATTTAAGTTGAGAGGGGGAAAGCCAAATAGCTGGGCTGGCAGAGTAGGAGGAGGCTCGGGGGCTCGCTTGGAGGACCAAGATTTGTCGTCAGTTGTTGTGGGTGGTAGCCACTGACAACCCCTAGACTCTTCCTAAAGTATTATCCCAGCTGAAAGGAACTGCCATACTCAAAGCCACCCTACCCTACCCCAGAACTTCCTACGGGTGCTGCAGATGGCTGCTGCGGCCATCTCTGTCCCTGTCCCCTGCTTCCCTCACTGTCCCCAGTCCTGTCCCAGAAGCATTCCCCCAAGGGCCTCCTTCATACAGGATGCTACTTCAGCATCTTTTTCTTAAGGAACCCAGCACACGGGACCTGGCCACTATGGCTGCTGGCATATGAAATCTCAGTTCTCATGAGACCCTATCAGGCTGTTTCTAGAGATCTCAAAGTGAAGGGAAACGTACTAAGAGCAAGGGAAACACACCAAGACTCCATGGGAGGGCAATTGCCCAATTTTATGCCACAGTGTCCTCAGAACAGTATGAAAACCTGCCACCCATATGATCCAAAACGTTCCCACCTGGAAGTTTGCAGCGTCTGATAACAGAGCAAGGTAAGACAAAGGGAAATGGGAAAGTATTTGCAATATACATGATAAGCAAATGGATATGCTTATTAATAGTAAAGAACAACAAAAAGCAATAAGAAAGGATGAGAGGCCAAAAAAAATTAAAGAGAACGAAGAATACAAAGCTACAGATAAATACATAATAGTCTTTTTTATTATAAAATAGGGTTTTTGCTGTGTGTGTGTGTGTGTTTTCCACTCCTAAGAAAATAAAGGTAAATGAGTACTAGTCTGAGAAGTCATTGTTGATTAACAGATGAATAAAGGCCAAAGAGTTGAATATGCCTATGTTGGCATATTCATCTCGTGAAATTCTGGCAGGTGTATACATTGGCACAATCTCTTTGGAAGGCAAAATTGGCAGTTTTGAACACACACACACATTTTACACATTGACTCAACAGGAAGTTGGCTCTGTTAAGAGTTTATAATTCAACATTTTCACAAAGGCATATACATGAGGCTAATCATTTACACATTGTTTAAAGTAACCAAAGGCCAAAAGGCATTAAAATATTTCTGTGTGAGTAAAATTATAGTATGCATCATCCCAGGTCCGAAGGATCCTAAGGATGCTCCTGAGGTCAGAAGAACTGGCCTGAAGGTCGTGAAGCAAGCAGAGCCTGGCCTAGTGTTTCCCCGTCACCTGACCCCCTTTATACTCTCGGTCAACTTTACCAACACGCTAGAGAGTAGCATGGAATGGCCTAAGCTTCCTAATTCCTGTCTTCATATAACAAACACTTGCTTATTTACTAGGGTGCTGGAGAGATGGCTCAGCAGTTAAGAACACTGACTGCTATTCCAAAGCACCCACATGGCATTCATTCCCAAGTACCCACGTGGCAGCTCACACCCCTCTGTACCTCCTGTTCCAGGGGATTGGAAACTCTCTTCTGCTCTCCATGGGACCAGGCATGTACTTGATACACAGACATACATACATGTGCATATCCTTACACATATTATACAGTTTTGTTTTTCTTTTTGGTTTTTCAAAACAGGGTTTCTCTGTGTAGCAAGGGCCATGACTGTCCTGACACTCACTCTGAAGACCAGGCTGCCCTCAAACTCCTGAGTGCTAGGATTAGACTACCACCTGGCTTATAAAATAAAGATTTTTAAGTTTTTAAAAACATATATTCTATCACCATTTATATGTAACAGATTATGAAGTTTTAAGAAAAAAAATGTTGCTTGGTGGTAGCACACACCTTTAATCTCAGCCCTCAGGAAGCAGAGGCAGGCAGTCTCTGAGATCCAGGCACCCCAGTCTACAGAACAGGACAGCCAGGGCAACACAGAGAAACCGTGTCTTAAAAAAAAAAAAAAAAAAATATTCACAATGCTTAATAATTATGATATCATCATCATCATTATATAAGCTTAGGTGATAACGTTTAAGTTTTGCATATTCAAACCGATGCAAAGAAAATTTTTAAGTAATCATTCAGCAGGGAACCCATCAAACAACCTTGACACACAGAATAATTTAAAAGCTAATCTTGCCTAGGTTCACCGCATTTGTTATGTTCTTGAGTGTTTGCACTTGGAAGCATTCTAAGAGTCTTAGAGAATCTGTGTCCACCAGAAACACCTGTGTGCAGAGAGCAAGAACCCCTGGGGCAAACTCTCTTAAATTGTTGGCAGACCTGGAAATCTTAACCAACCAGGGCTTGCAAGCACAAGCCTCCGAAACGCTCACCTGCTTTTCCTCACCGGGAGTAAAAGTTCTTGGAAGCTCTTGAACATGCTTCAGAGACAAAGCGAGAACATGGTAAATGAGGAGGTTTGCATGGTGGCAATCCTGTGTTGGGTACCCGTGCCCTCTCCACAGGAAGACCTGACTGTCCTTCAAAGCAGGTCTCATTTACAGTCAAGTTTTTCCAGCTCAACTCTGCATTACAGCGATGTCACATAACTCTGTTTAAAAAAGAAATGCAAGCCGCGTAAAACCAGAACCACACACACACCTGGATTTCATATCACAGCAAACCGAGATCCGCGCACGACCTTCGCAGACACAGCTGCGCAGTCGAATCCCCTGGATGTTGCAAACATGGATTAGAGGAGAGATGAATTGTGTGCAGCCTTGTCAATTCATTTCAGGTGTCAAGATGACATAAGGAGGCACGGGGATATTTCTTTATCGCTGTAACTCTTGGGATAAGATGGAGCGGGGAGCTCTGTGTGCTGCAGAACTGGAAAACCATCCCTCATCCTACACAAATGAACTAATACATCATCAATCATTGGCGTTTGAGAGGCCTTTGGACCGTACGATACATTATTCTCCACGATAACTTGCACTTTGGTTTTAATTGCTCTAACTAGCTGCATGAGTGAGTACTGCTTGGAGTTCTGATAGCGGCTCCTCCATCGGGTCTCTTGGCAGCTTAGGAGCTAGTGTGTGTTCTTGGCAAGGAGACTTGGCTGTGTGTTGATTAATAACGCGCACTGCCCAATCTCACTCCATCAGCATCTCCTGCCTCCAGCCCCTCCTTCGGGCCGCTCCCCAACCCCAGAAGCCTTCCCGCCCCTCCCAGCATGTTTTCCCACAAAGGCCTTGCTCCCCTTCAGTCTGAGGCCAGGAATTTGCTGCAAGGCCTGGAGGCCCTGAGGGGAACCGGTGTTGGTGTTTAAGCCACAGCAGATGAAGTGAGTGTGGAGACCCTGGCAGGGAGCCTACCGCTGCCTCCTTAGACTGATGTATTGAGGGAAGTTGTGCCAGGGACTAGTAGGGACAGCCTGCTTTATTAGGAGTCAAGGCAGCAACGTGAAACCCTTCCAAGGTGTCTTTCACATGTCCTTGTTATTCCTCTAATAAGCCAGTATTATAATAGAGCAGTAAAGCACATGTCACTGAACACAGCCCGTAAATTGTTTCTTGTACTGTGGCCCTTAAATGATGGCCTCCTTTCTAACTACCACGGAGCTAAACAAACGAGCAGCTGTTTGCCTGGCCTCCCTCCCCTCCACCCAGTGAGGGACACGAGCTCTCAATGACAGGTTTATAAAATGGGTGTCTTGCTCAGGGTACCACTTAGGTAGGTACCACATAGAATACCTGAAGCAAGATAACTACTTTTGTGAGGTAGGTCTAATGTTGGCTCCTCGCCTCTTCAGTCTCCCTTGATCCTTGTAGGGCCTTCTAGGGTTGGCTTCAGAGGCAACAGTGTGCAAACAAAGACAAAGACGGGGGTGGATAGTTGGGCTCCACTCTTCCTTAGAGGTCCTGGCCCAGGAGAGGTCAGGCTGAGAAGGATAACTTCTGCTGAAACATGGAGCGGGGCTTGTAGTAGACATGTAGTAGGTGGGGGTACTAGACTTCCCAAACTGGTACCTTTTTTTCCCCCCACTGTGGGCTTCCAGTTCCCAAGCCTCCTTGGCAAGGGTTTCTGAAACATTGTAGCAATGACTATCTCTTGAATGCTTAGTAAATCCCAGATCCTGTTCTGAAAGCTTTCTGGGCATTTTATCACATCATCTCTACCACCGAATTTGAGACAATCACCGCCCTCACACCATTTGAGGGACGAGCAAATGTCCTCTTAGAGCTCAGGCCATTGGCTTCAAATCAGGCTCAGACACACTGCCAAACTGTGGACAATGCAGCTTGATTGTAAAAGGAACACATGTTCTCAGCATCATTGGCAGTAGGGTTCTTCATCCATGTGTTGACTGAGTTTGAATGTGGAGATGGAAAAGTGTTTGGAAGTAAGAGAGTAGGGAAAATACCCTCTCCCCGCCCCCCCCCCCCCACATATCTAGGAAGACAAAATTTGAAACTGCCAGTGTCATAAATAAATGGAACTCGCCTGTCTCTTTGTTATTTTTTTTTTCTTTCAGTTTGTCTAGGCATTACTTGTAAGGCTCTTGGCCTAGAGAGTTGTGAACAATTTTGGCTGTAGAACAACTGGATTCATTACCCAAAATGTTCCAGGCCTCCTACATCCATAGCTTCTTAGATGAGCTCAGCAGACCAAGGACATGCTTAAATCCAGCTTAGGGAATTATTTATTTACAATATTCATCATTATCTAACAGTCAAAGCCAGTGTTTACTCATCGCTGTGAGCCAGCCAGTTTCCATGTATAAACTTATTCAGTCCTCCCAACAGCATCCAAACATGAGTGAAACTCTACAGATAAGGAAACTAAAAGCCAGAGAGACTAAACAATTTGGTAAATTCGCTTAGCTGGTATCTCAGAATCAAGTCAGGCTAAGGGGAAGATCGATATTCCTAACCCCCGTGCGGTGAAAGTCATGTCTTCTGTCACTGATGCTGTTCAGTACACAAGAGACTGGAAAAGTTAACTATCAGGAGTGGATGGACCACTGGGACCTCTTGATCCTGAAGCTTACAACATGCCATGTCTCTTGGCATCCTTTACTCACAGTCCATCCCTGTCATAGGGTTTCTGTTGCCATGAAGAGACACCATGACCATTTCAACTCTTATGTTCTTTTGTTTTTTAAGACTTACTTATTTCTGTACATAGGTGCTTTGTCAGCATGTAAATATGTACACCAGAAGAGGGCATTGGATCCCATTATAACTGGTTGTGAGTGGACATGTCATTGCTGGGAATTGAACTTGGAACCTCTGGAAGAGCAGCAACTGATCTTAACCACTGAGCCATCTCTCCAAGTCCCCATTTCAACTCTTATAAAGGAAAACATTCAACTGGGGATGGCTTACAAGTTCTAAGGTTTTCTCCATTATTATCATGGCAGGAAACAAGGCAGAGTACAGGCAGACACGGTGCTGGAGAAGGAGTTGAGAGTTCTACATCTTGATACACAGGTAGCAGAAGGAGACTATGCATCGTGTTGAGCATAGCTTGAGCATATGAAATATTGTAAATAAATAATTCCCCACAGAGACACACTTCTTCTAACCAGACCACACCTATTCCAAAAAGGCCACACTTCCTGATAGTGCCTCTCCCTATGGACCAAGCATTCAAACACATGAGTCTATGGGGGCCATACCTATTCAACTCCCCACACACACATACACAATGAACCAAATATGAGTTCCTGGGAAGAGCATAGCTAGCACCTGGAGTCAAATAGGTCTTTATTGGTTGTGATTAGCTGGAAATGTCCGTAACACAAGGATCTAATCTTTTGGGTTATCTAAGGAAGACTACTTCTTAATAGGCATTCCTCATAAAACTACTCACCAAAGACAGAACCCACAGCAAATGGAAAAGACATTTTTTTTTTTTTGAGCTCTGGTGTGGACATTTCATTTCTCACTCTGAGAAGGGGGGTTTTATCTTCACCCAGGAATGATGGGTCCTCTGCTAGTTGAGGAACTTGTCCCACTACAAGTAAGTGATGGAGCAATGGATTCCATACCAGATTGCAAGAACACAGCTGAGGTTCTATAGCATGAAGAGGCAGTCTCATTGGGAAGCTCAGTGGGGACGCTCAACACTGCCCTGCTGTCTTCCAGTCAAGTGTTGACCATCTTACTTGTAGCACAAGAACTTACATATTTTCAGGGTGGTGCATAGCCCTAACCCTCCAGGCCATGGCCTCCTAATCAACACCAGCTGTTCCTGATGTTTTCTCCATAAAGCTTCTTTATACAACGTAGCAATAGCAGCCTACCTTCTACCAAATCTACTAATCTTTTTTTTTTTTTTCATCCTTTGACTTGCCTCTAAATCTGCAAGTGTGGGGACTGTTGTAGTTTTAAAAGCACCATGCCAGATATCACGGTCTTTGCGGCTGCAGAAGTTGATCTGAAGTGAGACAAGCACACACAAAAACAACAACAACAAAAACTGCCTTCTTCCTTCTGTCTCACTTTCCACCATCATGGAGGATAGTGCCCAGGCCTGAGTGTGCCTGCACTCACATACAATCACAGACAAAGCCCCAAGCTACACACACACATAACACACACACACACACACAAAATACAGTGTTTGTAGCAATGCAAGTATGTAATAATCTGTGCATGCTTGCACAGATCCATACACGCAAACACACACACACACACAAACACACACTTTCTCACTTCTTGGGGCCATAGACTGGGTAGAGCGGTTCTCAGAAAGCAGATATCTGAATGTTGCATCCTGGGAATCTGCCTCTGTCCTCTCTTTTCAGACCCTCCTTAGGGACTTAGCCTGTCTTGTTGCATTAAAACAAAGGCTGTAGTCCCTTTCCAGTGGTGACAGTGATGTGCCGCCGCACTGTAAACAGAATTTTGATTTGTTGCGCAACACTTTCGTATCCATTTGAAAACTTTTTCTGGTATGTTTCTAGCATCGCTCTAGATATGTAATTATGAAAGTCAGGAATAATTACTACTTAGAAGTGACAAGTTCTAAAGGATTCATCACGCCTTGAGGGAAGTCGCTTTGTATATTCAAATCATCACTTCACTGATAAGATTTAACCAGAGAGTTAACTCAATGAACACCTTATTCTGGTGCATAATCAGTACTGGACCCATGGATAATTGAAACCAATGGTTCTCTGAATAAATAAAAATTATGATGAGAGCAAATCTTTAATTGAAATCATAAAGTTAAAATACAATTTAATGGAAATAATTGACTTTTTAAAAAAAACCTAATTTACATCAAAAGAGCTCCAAAAATCTGAAAGACCAACTCAAGAATGAAAACTGGACCAGTGAGGTGGCTAACTGAGTAAGGATACTTGCCAGGAAGCCTGATGACCTGAGTTCAATTCCTGCAACCCACAGTATAGAAGGAAAGAACTGACTCCCAAAAGCTGTCCTCTGCCTTCCACACTATTGTAAAGGCATGGGCAGCCACACATGGAGATAAATAAAAGTAATAATAATTTTTTTTTAAGTACCTGTGCTAGGAGTGGTGGCACATGCCTTTAATCCAAGCACTCAGGAGGCGAAACTGATGGATCTCTGAGTTCCAGGACTGTAGTGAGAGTTTGTTTATGTTTTAACAAACAAAGTTTGCCTGAAGATCAAAGATCACCGCTCGAGGCCAGGAAGTGGTGGCACAAGCCTTTAATCCCAGGAGACAGAGGAAAAGTGATCTCTGTTAGTTCAAGGGCACCCTGTGCTACGTAGGATTGAATCTGTCTAAAGGTCTCTCTAGTGGCTGGACACACTGCTTCCCTCATCCTTCACCTTTCACCCCCTAATACCTGACTCTGGGTTCCATTATTAAGACTAATTAGAATTCGTCCTATGCAGGACAGCCAGGGCTACACAGAGAAATACTGTCTCGAAAAAAAACGTAATAAATAAATAAAGTAAAAGTACTGTGCTTGCCCCCTACAAGTGAGAAAGCCTTGGGGTCCATTCCTCAGTGCCCAGTCTTGAGTCTCCCCCTTTTCCTTCATTGCTACCAGCTGGCCCAGGCAGGGCTTAGCAAATACTGCTAAACACAGGGCAGCCATTCTGTCTCTCTCTTTGCTGGGGAAATCATCATATTTTAGCCTAAATGCGAGCGAGGCAAATGACTACTTCTCTTGCAAAGCATATGTTTATCATTCCTAGTTTTGCAAGAACCTAGCAATGTAAATTCTGTTTATTAAAACATGGGTATAGCAGAGTGGCAACAAGATGGTGATATTTCCTCCTGCTGAACCTGAAATTACCTTGGACAATGGAAAGAGATCTTTATGCATAGATGCCCAGATAGGCATGGGACAATGAAACACAATGCAGCCGCTTTTTAAATCCTTCCCAAGAGGAAACAACAACAACAAAAATCAGTCAAACATTTAATGTTCTTGCGGCCTTCATTTTATTTCCATCAACCTGTGTAGCAAGTAGCATTGGTGTTTGGGCTTTTTAAAGAAACTGCTATTTAAGCTAAATAGTTTTACAACTGATTTTCCTCACACTGGACTGAGGAGGATTCTAGAAATAAGCTTCTCCCATGTCCGTGGCTTGGACACAGGCAGAGTAAAACAATGACATGCGTGAAGTTGAATCTGCACAGAGAAGGCACAGCCTCTCATGGCGAGCCGCATACATGTTTGCAGTTGAGTGTGCACAGAGCAGGCACAGCCTCTCTTGGTGAGCTGCACACAACTATGTGATATAGTTCGTTTGATTATTTCTTTCATTGATGGTTGGGTTTTTGTTTTTTTTTTTTTTTTTTTTTTTTTTTTTTTTTTTTTTTTTTTTTTGTTTTTTTTTTTTTTTTTTTTTTTTTTTTTTTTTTTTTTTTGGTTTTTCGAGACAGGGTTTCTCTATAGCTTTGGAGCCTGTCCTGGAACTCCCTTTGTAGACCAGGCTGGCCTCGAACTCACAGAGATCCGCCTGCCTCTGCCTCCCAAGTGCTGGGATTAAAGGCGTGCACCACCACCGCCCCCCTTGTTGTTTTTTTTTTTGTTTGTTTGTTTTTTTGGGTTTTTTTTGATACAGGGTAGCCTTGGCTGCCCTAGGACTCACTCTGTAGACCATGCTGGCCTCGAACTCAGACACTGGCCCGCCTCTGCCTTCAGAGTGCTGGGATTAACAGTGTGTACACCGCTGCTTAGTGACTCGCTTTTCCACCCTTGCCACAACTGTGGATCTCGATCATACAAGAACGGTATCCGTTTCCAAAAAACTTAACTCATTTTAAACACAGCCCCTTCTCTAACACAAGGAGGTGGTAACCCTAGAACCCAGGCTCGCGGATTTTAGGAGCAGTCCCGTTAAACACACCTGCCATCTGGATCCGCCTTTCTTTCCATCAAGGATCTAGTGGCCACGGGCAACATGGCTGTCTGTAATAAAGAGGTTTGCCGACATTCGATTGATTTTCATGGTGGCGCCTTACAGTCAAGAGACCTTCTGAAAAGCTTTACAGTGCCTAACCCTCTTCCTGGATGCCCTCAAACAATACCTGCTCTACACAACAGGGAGATGCCAGGGAGGGAGGGATGGCTCAACAGACCAGAGCTCCGTTCCCAACACACACTGAATGACTCACAACTGCCCATAATGCCAGCTCTAGGGGATATCCTACATCCTCCTGGGGCCTCTGCAGGCAGCTACACACACACACACACACACACACATACACACATACACACACACACACACACACACACACACACCTGCCTTTATTACATATCTCCCACTAGAGCTCCAGAGAACGGGCAATGACTGCCTACCAGGAATAGCCCTTGGCTGACCGTTCTCAGGTCAGTGGGTCAAAGTGCCATAAGGGTCAGCCAGTGTACAATGCAGGAAATGGGTGTATGACCTGAGTGTCATCTGTGGCATTGCTTGACATGCCTTATCTATGTCCTGGCGGCACTCATTTCCTCACCTGCCTGTCTCCAGCCCTAAACGTTTGTGCTACACTTTGTCCTGTCCTCAGGAATTAGGACAACCTTCAGAGTACAATTGTTTTTTTGGTTTTGGGGTGGGGGCCGGGATGGGATGGGAAGGAGGTGGTTAAATAAAGAAGACATTATTAATTATACTTTAAACGGGACATGGTGGCACACTCAGGAAGCAGAGGCACTTGAATATGAGTTTAAGACCAGCTTGGTCTACAAAGTAAGTTCCAGGACAGCCAGAGCTACACTGTGAAACTTTATCTCAAAACAAAACAAAACAAAAACCAATTCCTTGATGCCAGGGCCTCTATTAGCTTTTGGTTTTTTATTCTTAAAACAAAACAAAAACAAAAGCAAAAACAAAAACAACCTCCCTAAATGCCGAAGCCTCCATTAGCTTTTTTGTCAGACCTGGCAAGAGATCAAACCAGTAGCCCCCGCCATGGAATTTCCCCCCGCAGAAGTGTTTTATTGGGCCATCTCTATGGGTAGCAGCTTCTCCAACTGAACGGCTCCGGACCCTGTTGTCCCATCCACCAGAAGCGCCGCTGCTGCAGTCTACAACACTCACGGCTCACCTGCTCATCCACCCCAGTGTGCCTGCGTGCCCCCGACCCTAGGTCTCCTAGCCCTAAGACAGGTAAGGGTATGTTTTGGTGAGGGAAGGGAAGGGGCTCAGGTCCAAGGAGAATGGATCATCTTCGTGTAACCAAGCAACTGAGTGAGCGTTAAGGAGGGTAGCGTGGGACGATCAAGAAAAAGAGGCTGAGGGAGGGACGTGGTGAAATAGGGCGCATGCTCAGCATGCACAAGGCACTAGACTCAATCCTCAGAGCTATAAATATGTGAACGAACGTAGCAGTTTTGCTCCACGAACTTGCCCAGTGAGCTTTCTGAGTTTTCGGCGCTGCCGCTTGCTTGAGAGCCTAAGCCTTCTGCATCACCAGAAAGAGAACACACCCTGCCCCAAACCCTGCCCAAAGGCAGCCAGTTTCCCCCTCTTTCTGGTGCCGGGTATGATGGTAAATATGTCTCCTAATCCCAGACTCAGAGGGCGTGTGACCCACATAGCTTCCCACTGGGAAAACGCTCTCTCAATTACCGCTGTCCCCATCCTCGCCGCCTCATGACAAAGTGTCCCTTTGCAGAGCTCCTATGTACGCCTGAGCCGCCGTGTTCTGGGCGGAAAGTCCCTTAGTCTTCTGATCTCTTTTTTATTAACTCGCCTCTTGCGTGTTCAGATTTGCCGTGTGTGTAGTCTTTACAAACCAACGAGGAGGCAAAGGTAAAACGACAGCTCTTTGATTTTTATCTGCTGCAGACTGAAGATGAATTCTAAGTGTGGTTTTAGAAGTGGCTGGCTTCCTCCTAGATTTCATTTTCGTAAAGCTGAGAAAGCAATTGAACAAGGTGTACGGGTTCCAGGAACTGCAATTGTGGCCGTGTATTAGCTATGTAGAACTCTCGGGTGGTGTTCAAACAGAAGTATCTTTTCCTGTGTACCTCTCTCCTCTACTTCAAAATGGGAAATTACCATGACAGACAGGGTTGTTGCTGTTTTATTATGTTTATGTTTATTTATATAATGTTTTGTTCCAGAAAAAGAAAGAATTTAAGGCAGGGTAATATATGGATTTCTCATCGACCTGCAGGAGCAATTTCATCAGTTTTTTTTTTTTTTTTGTATCATATCTACTTGTTAATGATTGATATGTTAATGATTTGATTAATCCGTTGGGTTGGATTCATTTACATCATCATTTCCATTTCATCAAAATGTGTTTCCAAGGAGACAGTAGCTGTCCTTCTCAAAATGTCCCCTTTCTTAGCATAGGGAACTTGCTTGTTCATAAGCAAACAGTATCAGATCCTTAGGTCTGAAGGGAAGCAGCTGTCTGGGTCTGAGGAGGTTAAGCTGCCTCACCTAGGTTTCTTAAACCAAGGAGAGCTGGGTTTGGGTTTGGGTTTGCTTTTTATGAAGCTTATTTTTCTGTAGCATCTAGGACAGTACTCTAGAAGTTTCCAGAGTGAGTGTAGGAGTGAGCATCAACACCTTGCCCCCCCCCCCCCCACCTCTGCCATTGGCTAAGGAAAGGCCCAGGAAGACTGGGTCCTCAACTCTGGACTGTGGTGCTGTCAGGGTCCTTGTGCTGAATGTCAGGGTCATGAAACCTCGAGGTCACAGAACGACCTGTGGTCATCCTTTGTAGGTACAGAAAAGTCAAGTTCATGTGAAATACACTGAGTGGGTCAGAGCACCGTCTCCCACGGCGCAATTTCACGTGGTTTGAGTAGGGTATGAACAACATCAAAGCCCGCTGAATGCAGAGAAAATTGTGTTCCCTTTCAATTCCCTCTCAGCGCTGCCGATCACAATAAGAAGCAGGTTGACTCGGTGTTGACAGACATTTAGCAGCCCCTCTTGCTCTTCTTCCAAACAGCTGCCGCCCCGATAGGAACCTTTTGCAAGCCGCGGCAGCCAGTTCTGATCTCAGGAGGACTTCCCATTCTGTTCTGCGATGTTTGAGCCTTCTTTTACCGTGTCTTCCGACAAGGTCAGGCAGGGTGTGCAGCTGAGAGGACGCTGAAAAGTTACTTTCAAAAACAAGTATGTTGGGTCACAAGATGGCTCAGTGGGTAAAAGCGAAGCTGTCTGCGCAAGCCTGAGAACCGGAGTTCGATCCCAGGAACCCACAGTAAAAGAAGAAAACGAAGTCCAGAAAGTTGTCCTTTGACCTTCATATGCACACGGTGGCACCCACCTGCCTCCGTGTGTGTGTGTGTGTGTGTGTGTGTGTGTGTGTGTGTGTGTGTGAGAAAGACAGAGAGACAGAGTAAAATAAATGTGTTCAAGTGATTCCGTTAAATCAACGGGAAGAGTTAGTTGTAGAGATGGTATAAGTTCTCAAAATTGAGATGAAAAACAGGAAAGAAAAAAAAGGAGTTTCAGAAAAATAAGTCCTGAGACAGAAGTGGGCTTTGATCTTAGAAGAAATGGATCCTTGACGGCTCCGGAAAGTTGTCGGCTGACCAACACATGCCTGTGCCCACATCCACCCTCCACGCAAATTATCCTGTGAGGAAGGGGATAGGGCTTCCCCCATCCCTTATCTCCCAACATTCAGAGCGATACCAACAAGTGGGATCCATCAGCATAAACATTTGTTAGATGAAGAAAAAGAAAGGAAAGATAGAAGATAAAGAGAGAAAGGGATGGAGAAACAAAGTCCAATTTTCCAAGCTAGTACTCAGAAGAGCACAGGCTGCTGAGAAGGCCTGGGATTTCGTCCCATGCTCCTTTGCTTCATATGAGGGGAAAATGGATGACAATGAGTTTAAGGTCCAGTGTTGCTAACTTTAAACCTTACCTTGACCCCATTCTATTTGAACGACACTGTCTACATCTTTCATCTCATCTGATGATAATCTTCCCATCTGTGACATGGGAATCATCACCAACACTTCACCGAGTCACAGCTAGTTTTATTGGGCTAATATATATACAAATGATGAACGGCCCAAATGCGGTATTCGTTATTACTGTTGCTATTATACATACTCTACAAAAATTCAGGGAATTATTTTGATTCTGTTAAAAGTGTACATGAGACGGATTTTTTTTACTCCATAAACAGATTCTCATACTTTCTTCCTAATTAGACTCTATCTGTCATGTCTGTAATTCCTGTGTAATTAAATTGAAATTAAATGTCAATTTACTTTAAATTATAGAGTAATTCTATGTATACATGCCACGCAATCTGCATTTTGTTAGAAGATGACAACCAAAAATATCCTGACAGTCCCTCTGTAATTACATAGTGATCTGATTAAGTTCAGCATGACAAACTACCTGCCAGGCCCCAAGGAAGGAAAAACAGCACACTGTGAGAGAGGGAGAGAGGTTAGCCTCAGAGGAGGGGGCTCACGTGAACTCACCAAAGACCTGCCACCCTCCGGGAGGCAGGATAGCCTAAGCTACTGATAATTCCTTTGCGGGTAATAGATGCTGATTTTTTTTTTTTTACTTTAAAAAACAGTTTATTGGATATATCTTCACTTGAAAACTTCTTAAAGAATGCAGTTGATCCTTTAAGAGAAAAAGAAAGTCTTCACTAAAGAACAGTTAACTGCTGCAATTGCCCCTTAGACGTTTCTAACCTCACTGTTGGGATCAGGTTGGTGTGGAAGGACTTCGGTCTGCATATAGACAGTGAAGGTCAACTGGAGATTACATTTTTCCAGTAATACACCTAATGGCGTCTAGCTCCTGGTTCCAATAATGTTTCAGTACTTGACAGCTCTTCCATTGGTCATCAACAAACATATTGCTATGTCCATCCTACTTGAGTAGAAACCACAGTTACCAAACAAGAGGCAAGTGGGAGAAGAGGGAAGGGAGACAACTGGGTGGCAGAGGACACTGGACTGAGCCTATTTCTGGCACATAGCAATGGGGCCACCAGAAATGGAAATGTCACCATCCGTGCTTTTCCTCCGTCTCCCTCCGCTATGTCCACCCCAGCAGTGACACATAGGCCTCGCCTCTTGGCACCTTCCTTACTCAGGCCAGCCTGTTTGTAGCTGTGAAGAAGTCGTGCTCTGGCAGGATTCAGGGGCAGAGGAGCCTCTTGCTTTCCAGTAACTTGAGGTCATTCAAGCTTTATCTACTGTTCTTTGGGGCTTCTCATACAGTCTGAAGGATCCCCTGTGCATGTCTTCAGAGAAGGTGGTAGGTCTTCTGAGCCAACAGCCCAGTCGTGAGTGAGAGGAAAGAAGCCAGGTACTCTAAATCATGCCAGATACGTTTGAAAGATGCTGCAAAGAACGTGAAATTCACCGTTCTGAGTTTCAGAATGGCTCTTTCTCCACTCAGGTACAGCCCCTAAGTCAGTCATCAAACCTCTGTGAGCCTTAGTTTCCTTAGTGTGGGTTAGACTCCTAACTTCACATCGGGTTGTCAGGAGAACTAATTAGCCACTAAGGGCAAAAATATTTAAGACGAGGAAAGCTATGTCTAGTTCATCGCCACTGTCACCACCACCAGAGATGTGACAGTCAGGGCTCTCGTTGACCGTAGCAGCAAACAGCAGCCGGTTTGTGTTCCAGAGATGGATAGAAAGGGAAGAGTTGGGTTTCAGAGACACTGGTAGTCTAAATGTTAGTTAGCTGTAGCTTTTAGGCCTGGCAACTTCATTGATGATAAGATGTCCGTAGACTCAGTTTCCTTGTTGGTTGGGCACCTACTGCTGTTGAGTGCATGGCCTCCCTCCCAGGCTCAAGCCAATCCATTGGGAAAGCATGTCCCAGGGGTGCTCACTCTGATCCCTGGCCTTGTGCTATTGTAAGCCGCTGGATCACATGTGCCCCACATGACAGTCTCTCTGGCTGAGAGGCATTGGTGCTTGTCAGGACAGGGGACTGACTTCACTAGGCCTGTTTTCCAGGCTTCCCTGTTGACCCCAAATAACGTGTCTCATGTCTCACGCTCTGCTATAGGCTCCCTCCTCACCCCCGTTGTGTCCACATGCGTACATGTATAAATTATATAGCTGGGTGCACATACACATGTTTACAGAGGCCAGAAGTTGACATCTTTGTTAGGCCAGAGGATGGCATCCTTCTTCAATGGGTGTCCTCTCTATTGTTTTAGGTCTAGCCTCTCATTATCCCTGAATCTCACTCATCCACTAGGCTAGCTGTCCAGTGGATTGCAGGGGTCTGCCTGTATCTACTCCCACAGAGCTGAAGGTATAGATGATCACCACCGTGCCTCGTTTTTCTTTTTACATGGATGCTGGAAATCTGAACTCAGGGCCCCATGCTTATGAGGCAAAGAGTTTGCCAGCTCAGCAGTGTATGCCTGACCCACCCCCTCGCCCACTTCTCTTTAAATCAGAAGCTAACATGCATCCTTGGATTGGCTGCTGCAAGGCATTTAGCCAGCTGCACACCCGCCCACTGACCGAGGAAATCGGCCATGGGCAATGGACCCTGATGCATGTGTCTGTGACAGTTTTAAGGTCACCGTGCTCGAAGCATGCTTCCCTTGTGTTCTGAATAGTTCAGAATTTTGCATAACGGGCAGCACCTAAAAGTCAACATTTCCCTTTTCGTGCCTGCCAAATTCCCGGGAAAATGCTATAAAAATCAAACATTTCCTATGAAAACTAAATGTTAAAACGAAACGGCTTCTTTGAAATAAGGCTACTGTTGCTCAAAATATGAAGCCTCGTCTTCTGCAATTGCATTTTCTGTCTGTTGGGTCATTCTGGGTTTACAGAAGGTCCAAATGTGTCTGTGGGACTCCAGCTCCACACACCATGAGCTTGGCTCTTCTTTTACTGCAGTTTTTAACTCGCATGGTTCTCCTCATCCAGAAGGTCCACTCAGCTGCTCACAGCCCAGCCAAGCTGCATGTTCATCCCTGTCTTTACGTGTCCCCTTCTGTTGGAATTAGCTGGACACCAGAAGTTAAAATGCGTGAGTATATTAATTACTTCTCTCCTTGCTATGACCAAATTCCAAACCAGAAGCTACTTAATGGTGAGGTTGATTTGGGGCCAATTTGGGGGTACGGCCCATCAGGGAAGGGATAGGGATGCCCTGGTGGCAGGAGCAGCTCCAGCTGTTGAAGCAGGAATACAAGGCTACAACAGCTGAAAATATCAGGAAGCAAAGAGGAGACAGGAAGCAGGCAGAGCTATAAATCTCAAGGTTCACCGACAAGTTTTCTCACTAAGCCCCACCTCCCAAAGGTTCCCTCAATCCCCAAGACAATGTCACCAACTGGGGACCAAGTATTCCATAACATCAGTTTGTGGAGATATTTTACACTTTAAACCATAATAATAAGGTACATAAAGGGTTACAATGAAAAATAAGTTTTTATATATCCATTAACTACAGACTTTCTTGTCTCAAATAATTTTCATGTCTTTCTCCAGGCATGGATGTTCCATGCATATACAAGTATTATATACATGGTATGTTAATTGCATTAATATTTATATTTGTTTTTGCCACAAATTATACAGAACATATTTTTTTCTAGAATTTGCTTCTGCTGTTTGCTATTTTCATTTTTTAATTTTAAACATTTTTGTGCTTTTGCTGTATAATATGTGTGAGTATGGGCACACACGCTATGACATGTGTGAATATCAAAGAACAAATTTTGAAAGTGAATTTCCCCTTTCACTGGGGCTTCTGGGATCAAACTCAAGCCATCAGGCTAACACAGTAACCTGTGATGTTACTCACTGAGCCATCTTGCTGGCTTCTGCTTTTATTTTGTATTTTATTTTAATTAATTAAACTTATGGTCTGTCTTTGTAGCCCAAGTTGGCTTCAACCTCACAAAAATCCACCTGCCTCTGCCTCCTAAGTGTTAGAATTAAAGACAAGCACCACCATGCCCACTGTCATTTTTCTTTTTTCATTTTGTTTTGTTCTGTTCTGTTCTTTTTTGTTTTTCATGGCAGGGGTTCTCTGTATAGCCTTGGCTGTCCTAGAACTTGTTTCGTAGACCAGGCTGGCCACAAACTCATAGAAATCCACCTGCCTCTGTTTCCTGAGTGCTGAGATTAAAGGCACATGCCACCATGCCCAACCTAATTTTTTACTTTATTGCCAAGTGTGTTAGAAAACATTTCATATTCTGTACAATCACAGGAGGGATTCTATTTGGGCTGCCAATGGATTGTGTTTTTCTCTTATAAACAGGATGGATCTCGAGTAATGGAAGTGCTGCATCAATTCATAGGTAACTTTTATTTTATTTAAAATACATTGCCTTCTGAAAGACGGGTGAATTCTGAAGTTACAGTTATAAAAGTTACATGAGTATTTAGGAAAAAGGTAACCCTCTTGAACATAACTGTCTGAAAGCCATTCAGCTCCCATTCCTGCCTGGGTCCTGGGGCATCAGCTGGTCTAACCCACACCTGGAAACACGATGCTCCTCTTCCTCATCCACGCCCTCTGTCGTGGCCGTGGCTACATGTCAGCACACGGGGAGGTTCTTCCCTCTCACAGCTGGACAGCCTTTGCCAAGGCTCACACCATACTCCAGGGATCCCCCTTTCACAGATTTTTGGATCGCTGGAGTCTTGTGCAAGAGCCAACAAT
The DNA here is from genome assembly GCF_014885135.2 of Alexandromys fortis. Lineage (NCBI taxonomy): Eukaryota > Metazoa > Chordata > Mammalia > Rodentia > Cricetidae > Alexandromys > Alexandromys fortis. The sequence continues at coordinate 7,549,399 of NW_026067946.1, forward strand.
GAAAGTGATGTGGATACATCATTCAGCAAAACCACACAGATGCCCAAAAGAGGATGCATATCCAGAAATAAAACAATCACACAAATTTTCAAATAGCCAAACTGCCCTCTGAGATTCTGTCTATTTATGTCCCTAACAGGATGTATAAATGACTGTTTCCCAACATGTCCCCTATCAGACACATATACTAGTTTAGGACATTTTCTTATCTTTATTAGTCTGGTGGGGTAAATTTTAAGCTAAGCATATCTACTGATGGATAATCATCATATTTAATATGTTTAAAATCAATTCATAACTCTTTATGATCTGACTAGATTCTGTGTCTTTATTTGTTTCCTATTCTCGTTCTCATTGATTTGTGGGAGGTTGTATGTGAATCATAAATTACAATTTGCCATTTGTCTTCCTCCTCTGCTATTTGTCTCATCATGCAGAAAAAAGAGATTTTTTTAATGCATTTTATCAGTTTCTGAAATTAAAGGTTTTATATCACACTTAGAATTTCTTTATGCAATCGCAGATTATTATATATTAGGTCTTGTGTGATGTTGTATTAAATCTTAATAAACTGAAACATCATTTATGTATTTATTTCTACGGTGGCATTCTACAACACAGTACAAGTGTGGAGGTCAGGCGACAACTTTAGGAAGTGATTTTTCTTCTCTTACCATGTGGGTCTCCAGGACCAAACTCAGGTCACCAGGCTTGACGGCATCTCACTGGCCCTTTATAGATTTTGTATTTTAAATGTCATAATTATTGACAAATTTTCCTGGAAGAAGTTTTTGCAAAGCCCCACTTCCAAGCACAGGGTAGGTTTATTATTCAAAATATCTGCTATTTTCTGCCTTAGTCATGATCTAGTGCTGTGAAGAGACACCATGACCAAGGGCAACATATAAGAGAAAACGTCTAATTGGGGCTGGCTTACAGTTTCAGAGGGTAAGTCCATGACCATCATGGCAGGAAGCCTGGGAAGAGGCAGGCAGGCATGGCACTGAAGAAATAGCTTAGAGCTTTTATCTCATTCACATAGCAGAGAGAGCAAGACTGGGCCCAGTGCAGGCTTTTGGAACCAACCTCAAAGCCCACCCCAGTGATACACCTTCTCCAACAAGGCCACACCTCATAATCCTTCCTAAACAGTTCCACCAACCAGGAACCAAACATTCAAACATATGAGCCTATAGGGTCCACTCTCATTCAAACCACCATGCTCTTCCCTTTATGTTGTGCATTCCTTCCTAAGTCCCAGCACCCACAGCACAGAGATGGATTCTACTGGGTGTATGCTCGGTCTTGGTACTGAGCGCAGGGCTGCATACAGAAGGACAACCAGCAGATGCTTCCCTTTCCCATGGAACCATTCATGGCCAGAAAGGCATGGCCATTGTCACCCCTCTGCTCACCAATGCCTCACAGAAAGGAGTCCTAAGAGACAGGTCATTGAGAACACAACGTTTGAAGCAAATTTGGAAATCATGTTATTCACGAGTTTGGAAATATGAATATCTTCAAAGTACAACAGCAAAACATTTTTTTAACCGAATTTCACAAACCTCCTTTACTCTGGCAATTTTTAGGGCATGCTTCAAAAAGTCAGGATGCTGAGAATTAGGAAACATTCACTCCTGAGGTTCAGATTGCTGGAGGGAGCAGAGGAGTGAAAGTGAAAGGCTTTTCCACAAAAAGAATGTTTTCAACAAACGCCTGAACCATCTCCTGCTCCGGAGAAGAGGCCTTAGGACTACTATTATATACTATTATATACGAACCTATTGGCACAGACCTCTCAAAAAACTAACGTCTCCCCTGTAGCCTGCTGTCCACAGGCTCATCTGGAAAGTCAAGTTATTCAAGAAAAAAAAAGAATAAATTGATCAAAGAGGAAGCAGGAGAAAGCAGTATTTAAGTCTTTCTGAAATCGGTAAGTGGAAGACAGAAATCGCAAGTCTTTGACTTCCCAGTGTTCTTAGGATGTGGTGTATCCCATTCTTTGAGGAACTAAAATGCTACCTCAGGCCTGGCAAATCACTACATGACAGTAGGTAGATGGCTGGACAGATGAGATGAGGTCATGAATGGACATGTGATCCAGATTGCCGCCAATGAGATACCATCCTGTAATTATTGCTTAAATTGTGAGGAAAGAGAAGCCTATTTTAGCTGGAATAGCACAGCTGAGAGGGAGCAGTTAAAGATAGACTGAGAAAGAAAGGGGGAACAGAACCTGTGTGGTACACTGAAATTAAATGGGTGCTAAAGATTTACTGTGAACCCCTCGATCTAGCTATGGCAGAAAACAGGTGAACACGATTATCTCTGAACCACTGTAAAAACTGAGATATAATCTCACACTGGGTCCATGAATGCTAACAGGAGTTGGCTTACGGTCACTTCCAACTGGTAAGAGTACAGATTTGCATCACGGAACTACATAAAGCAAAGAAAGGAAGAAGGAATCTGTGGGAGATTTCCTACTGTGTTCCAATCAATGAAACCAACCACAAAACCAGAGGATCAGTGATGTTTTCTACCACCTAATTTAGCAACAATGAGGAGACCGCCATTGATTTTTGGTGTATGCTCTCCTACTTGAATCCCTCGCTAGCTTTCCTTTCCTTTCCTGGAAATTCCAATGGCAGTGTCCCTACATTCACTCCACAAGGATGCAGACAATCTACATAAATAATGCATTTTCTCAGAGTTAAACTAAACTTCACAGTCAAGACTGAGGTCCAAGGATAAAATATCCATTTGCAGTGGAATTCCATGTCACACATTCTTGTCTTCACAGGGCAGGCAATAGTGAAGACTTCAGGCTCATTAGGTCATTTGAAAAGACAACTTAAGGAGGAATGCAGGGGTAATGAGATTCCCTTGGAAGAGATTTTTGGAAAAGTATCTGGACTCCACTTCTCTGTGAAGTTATGAGGGAATCCTTATTTGTTAAAAATCAGCTCTGTTTTAATACATCAACAACAATAAATGCTCAACATCAATGGTTCTCAAATATGTTTGTTTATCAGAATCATCTGGAGAAAAGATATGTGCACAATTTCCAGACCTTTCCATCAACCTTCCTTCTAGGTGCAGGGTTAAAAGCCATTTTGTTTATGTATGGATCCATGTGTCTATGTGTGTCTAACTGTGTGTGTATGTGTGGTATTTGTGCATACATATTTTAAAGTACTGTATACATGAATGGCCTTTATTTGTATCATTATCTTATTAAATTTTCACAATAAGCCTATGGTGCAGGTACTTCTAGGCTATGGAATAGATGCAACTGTATACCTACTTTATAGATCAGAAATACAATGTTGACACATGCTTTTAATCCCAGAACTCAGGAGGCAGAGGCAAGCAGACCATAAAGTTATTTTTGTTGCTACTTTGTAACTGTACTTTTACCATTGTTATGAATTGCAGTGGAAATATTTTTGAAGACAGAGGTTTGCCAAAGGGGTTTCTGCCCGAGGTTGAGAACCGCTGTTACAGCCCACTGAGTTCAACTTGTGCTGCCCCTGTATTCCTTGGTGTGGAGCCATCCTCTGGAGCATCATTGAGGGTGACCACACCCCTAAAGAAAACAGAGTCTTCCCCACCTCCATGGACTATCAATAGCTCCTTTGCTCTGGGCAGGAGCTCTTGAGTCCTTCCCCTGCCTCCCACCCCAAGCTAGAATATTGACTGGCGTGATCACGTGCACACAACCACAGCTGCTGTGAGTTCCTGAACACAGTGGCCTTGCTGTGTCTAGAAGATACTGTTATTCTCCACTGCTCCCTGACCTCAAGCTCTTCCATTTTGCTGACATTCTTCTGGGACAGCCCTGAGACTTGGGGAAGGAGTGTGTGACATAGGCGTCCCACCTATTTCCTGAATTATGACCACTTGTGAGTTTCTATGTTTAAACCTCGATCTGCTGCACAAAGAAACATCTCTGCTATTGTCCAAGAGCTTCACAAAGGGGATAGGAATATGACTTTAGAGGGCAAGTTGATACAATGTCTGTGTAGCAGAATAATAAGAATAGGTTCAATCAGGAGCCAACGAGCTCCCCAACCATAGGTTTTTGGCCAGATTTGCAGAATTAAGCATGTGTTACCCCTTGTGGGGTGAACCAACTAGAAATCCAAGTAGAAAGTAGATGGCTATTCTCCTAAAATTCATGTCACTGTTAAACCCAAAAAAGAATCTTGCTATCCTAGTCATTAGCTTCCTGGGCAGAACCAGCTTCATGACTCTACATCCTGTGACCGAGGTGTGTGGTGTCTTCAGCATTAGGGTCTCACTATCATAAGTTCTTGTACCCACAGCCACCTGAATTTTGGGGAAAATGCCAATAATATACAATGAAGAAAAAACAGCACATCTACATATATAGAATGAAACTTGATCCTTCTCTCTCATTTTGCATTCAAATAATTGTAAATGGATAGAAGAACTCAATGTTGGAGCTGAAACTATGGAACTTCCATAGGATAGACTAGCAAGTATACTTTAGGTGATAGGCTCATATAAGAACTTTCTGAGTAGGACCCTGTTCACCCAGGAAACTGAACCAACAATCAATGTACTTGGTTTTTTCACTCTTTGCCCTTTGGAAACCTGCCACCCAGTTCTCAAATAATTACACTTCATGGAGACTTATTCTTACTTACGAATGCCCAGCATTAGCTTGGCTTGTTTCTAGCCAGTTTTTCTTAAATTATCCCATCTACCTTTTGCATCTGGGCCTTTCTCTATCTTATATACCTTTCTTTCCTTCTTACTCTGTGACTGGTTGTGTGGCTGGATGGCTGGCCCCTGGAGTCTTCCTCTCTTTCCCCTTTTCTTCCTCCTTGCTTTTCTTTTTCTTCTTTTCTATTTATCTCCTCTGCCTGCCAGCCCTGCCTATCCTTTCTCCTGCCTTGCTATTAGCTGTTCAGCTCTTTATTAGAACAATCAGCTGTTTTAGACAAGCAAAGTAACACAGCTTCACAGAGTTAAACAAAAGCAACATAAAAGAATACAGCACATCTTTGCATCATTCAACCAATGTTCCACAGCATAAACAAATGTAACACATCTTCAACTAACATTCCACAACAAATCAGCAAACATGTGGTACTTAATGGAATCAAAAGACTTCTGAACTACAACAGAAACTGTTACTCTACTGAAGAGGAAGCCTACATACTTTGGAAAAAAAAATATTTTCCCGTTATATATCTGACAGAGGATTAGCATCTAGAATACACAAAGAACAGCAACAACAAAAACCCACCAAGAAAGCAAATGACCCAATTAAAAAGTGAAGTATGTGGTGAAGAGAGCTTTCTTAGAAGAAGAAATATAAATGGCTAAGAAGTACATTTTAGAAGTGCTCACCAGCACACTGGTGAGATGGCTCATTGGGGAATGGCAATTACCCACCTAGCCTGACAACCTGGATTGGATCCATGGGTTCCACATGATGGAAGGAGAGAACTGACTTCCAGAAGTTGTCCTCTGACTAACCCACTTATGCTATGCCCTGGCACAGGTGTGTGCACTCACATGCACAGACACACACACAAATATACATGCATACTCACTAATTTATTAATTAGTGATTTTTTTAAAAGTATTTGCCATCCTTAGCCACCATGGCAATGGGCACTAAAACTGCTTTGCAATTTCATTTTGCCCAAGTCAGAATGGCTAAAATTAAGAAAACAGAAGATGCTTTCCAGCCTTGGGCTTAGGTCATGGCAACATGGCTAAGTGCATCAAGAAAGTTGGGATCTTGGGTAACTACAGGGCCCACTATGGTGCCTCCCTCTGAAAAGCGGTGACGAAAATCAAAATCAGCCAATACACCAAGCATACATGTCCCTTTTGTAGCAAGACCAAGATGAAGAGATGGGCCCTGGGTATATGACCCTTTGGTTCCTGCATGGAAATAGTGGTGGGGCCTGAACCACAGCCAAGTCCACTAACACAATCAAGTCAGCTGTCAGAAGACTAAAGGAATTTCAAGATCAGTGGAAACCTTACTGTTTGAGACAACCCTGAACTGCCAGGAATGGGCTAATTTATAGAAGGAAAGCAAGGAAGGGAGGCAGGGAGGGAGGGAGGGAGGGAGGGAGGGAGGGAGGGAGGAAGGAAGGAAGGAAGGAAGGAAGGAAGGAAGGAAGGAAGGAAGGAAGAAGGGAGGAAGGGAGTGAGGGAGGAGGAAGGGAGAAAGGACGGAGGAGGGAGGGAGGGAGGAACGGGAGAGAGAGAAGCAGTGCTGGAGAAGATGTGGGGAATGGGGAAATTTCATGCACTGTTGGTGGAAGCCCAAATTGGTTCAGTCACTATTGAAACCCATGTTTCAGATCCTAAAGAATCTAGAGATTTACATGCCACATGACCATGCTTTACCATTCCTGAGATTAGACTCAGAAAGGGACTCTGTTTCCTGCTCCAGAGGTCATGCTTATTGATGTTTATTTAGCCCCATCCCCCCTTTTTTGCAGTAGCTAGAACATGGAACCAGCATACCTGTCCATCATTAGATGAATAAATAATGAAAATATGGCACCTGTACATAACGGAATTTAACCTAGTTGTAAAGGACAATGAAATTCACAGCAAATGGACAGAAGTGGAAAACATACTGAGTGAGGTAATCCAAACCCATAAAGACAAACATCACACATTCTCACTCATATATAGATCTTTGCATTGATTTAGATCTGCGTGTTCAACTAGGATTACCTGTGGATTCAAGGAAACTAGAAAGGAACTGAAGGTGAGTGAAGAAAGAGCTCAAGGGAACAGAGATAATGGAAGTCACGTGCTGTGGGGGCAAAGGAGAGAATAAAGGGAGGAAGGGTTAGAGAGGAAAGGGTTGGGAAGTGGGAAGGTAGATCAGAGGAGGTACTGGGAAGGAGGGAAAACTAACACTAAAGATGACAAAAAAATCCGTATGAAAACTTACTATTTCATAGCTGTGTGTGTGTTCACACAGAAGAATTTAACTGGAGATACTCTACCGAGGGCATGGTGTTCACACAAAAGCCATAGGTTGCCAAATAAAAAGCTCAGTGCAAGGTATGAGAGATCTCCCTTCAAACTGTGGCCACAGGTATCTTCCTGCTTCTGGTTGGCTTTACTGACCACATGGGCACAGAGTGGTCACAGAGTCCAGCAAGCCTCGGGATGCCCCGAAGATTCTGGAAAACACAATTCTGCCCCGGTGTATTCTGTCTAAGCAGATCGTCAGCCTTCCAACACCTGCCCTCAGAATCTCTTACGCCACTGAGAGCCTTCTGGAGCAGTCTCACGGCATGCACTGACACAGTGCTGCCTGCCAGTGTCCAGATGCTCACGCAGTGTCTTGTTGACCAGTACTGAAAAGCAAATGGGGAGGGAAAAAAAATCAATCTCTGATAATGGAACACTGATGCTTGACTCTCTGGCTTGATCAATTTTTTTTTTTTATTTGTGTTAGGGATGGGGACCCGCCATGATGTCTTTCAAGGTGATACAAGCGCACGCACACACACTTGAGCACACACACACACACACACACACATACACACACACACACACACACACACTTCTGTTTGTCCTTCAACAACTCCTGATGGTGGAAGCTGAGTCACCATATCTTACAGACACTCAGCAGGTTGGTTCTTGGCAGGTCTTTCTGTTTTATATTCACACTCACCCTAATCTATGGGAACAGCAAGCCTTTAGATTCTCTGAGTAACAGAAGAGGGTCAGGACAGTCATTTACTTAGCCACTCTTTCTATTCACTCATTGAACTCCTGCTAGAGGTCAGTTCTTGTGTATAGGTGTCACGTGACAGTTCATCTCAGTTTACTTCCCGTTGTCTAACTGCGGGGGGGGGGGGTGACATAGGACCATTAAAAACCCGCATTAATACCACAGACGGCACTGGAAGCTTGGGGACACTACAACATCATCAAATACTTAGGAGACAGGAGGGAGAGGTAAGATTTTATCTGAAAAACTTAAAAGATGGCTTGGGATACCACTCAGTTTGTAGAGGGCTTTCCTACAACAAAGCCCAAGGTTTGAACGTCAGCACTGTGTCAACCAGAGATGGAGGCTAAATCTGTAATCTCAGCACTCTGGGCACAGAGGTAAAAGAACCAGAAATTCAAGGTCAGCCTTTGAGTTCAAAGCAAGCCTGAGATACATGAGATGCAACCTCAAATAATAATATTAAGAATGTACTTGTTACGTTTTTTAAAGAACAAAAAGGAAATAAATTTGTCAAATAGAGAAGACAAAGGGAAAAAATACTCCAGCTAAATGTTTTAAAGAGTATCATGCTGCTATGGTTCAAAAAGCCCTTAGTAGGGCTAACACAAGCCACACACAGGGGCATGTCGGGAGTCAGTACTCTTAATGAAGCTGGTGGCTGAGCCTGGCAGGCCTCCATGGCACAATAAGGAACTGAATGCTACCTTACAAAGAGTTTTAAACAAGTCAGAGAAGAACTCGGACACCTTGTGTGTTGAGAGTATTACCTCCTCTCTCAGAGGTGGAAGTAAAACAAACACAAAAATTGGTTGTTCTGTGCCACAAGAAATTTCCTTGAGGCACAAAGACGTATTTACCGACAGCAACATTTGCTAAATATTGGAAAGGACTTCTGAGAGAGGTTGGCGAGTCACCTCGGGAGGTCTTTAAGAATAGACCAAATTATAATTTGTCTTAGCAGCCTCGGATGTGATTATCCGTTAGGGCAAAGGAATTGACTCTGAGTCTCTTCTGGAATTACAGCTCCATTGTTCCCAGAACATCATGGTGCGCAGAGCTGTGCATTGCTTAGCAATTTGTACTTGATCCTATGGTTGCAGATTGATTACAAGATTACAGAAGCAGGATGCTCACTGTAGAATTATGTGCAGAATAAATGCTGTGTGGATGGGAAGCAATCTGCCGATGATGGAGCAACCTGGCTTAAAAAATAGGTACATTTTCTTTTTACTGTGTCATAAGCCTGCGAGGTGACCTTGATGTAATTCTATTTTTTGTAGGGTTATCTGAACACGAGAGCAGGTACTATCAGGGCTGGACAGATACAATAATGATCTATAGTAGAGAACGGGGGACTCATCCTAGATGAACTCAGTATGTGGGGTGCTTTGCGTCATTGCTCAGGAAATTAGTTAAAGCTAGCTATTACTAAAGGTGCCCTCTGGGGCTATTAATAACACCCAGAAATGCCAAAGCTTCAGAGTTTAGAAAGTACTTTTGAGTGTGCTTCCTTGGCTGCTTGTCTCCAAAACACTGAGGTAAGGTTTTCACCAACTAGAATGCTGAGGCCGGGAGCTGCAAGTACCTACTCCCATCCATATGGCTGTGAGGTTGCATGGTCTCAACTTAGCCTCGCCAAAAACTGCTTCCTTTGAAGAGTCCATATAAACTCTCCAAAGGGAGAAGCGAGCATCTGAAGGGCTCAGGGAAAGAGAGGAAAGAAACCTATAAGCAAAGCAAAAGGATCCTCTGTAAAATGGTCACCAGAAATGAGAGCTTGGGGCATGGTCAGGGTGAAGCACAGCTCTGATGTCAATTGCCAGCTCTCAAACGCCTGCTCTGGTAAACAGCCTTCAAGCTAAGAAAACGTCTCTCTCAAATGATGACAGCACATAAAAACCAAAATGCAAACACAGTTAAGCAAACGTTGAATGACAATGCTGATGTCACATCATACCGACAATATAACACTGGCCTGATATTTGCATTAAACTACATGCAACGACTAATTTTTAAGACTAAAATTCCATTGGCTGTAAAGAGATACACCCTTATCGTAGGACCTACTAAGAAAGAAAAAAGTCACCATCAAGTAAACTGCAAAACATCTTTGATTGACATCACAAATCCACCAATGAGGAAAGGAGAAAAGAAGTCTACAGTTTAGAATGCATGAAGTACAGGCCAGTAGCATTAACTGGAAAGCTTGGGTGTAGCTCAGCAGTAGGATTGGTAGCTGAGGATACCTGCAGCCCTGGACTAGATCCTAGACACTGCAAATAATTATAATGGAAATAGTAGAATCTAAGGGCTGGAGAGATGGTTCAGCAGTGAAGAGCCTTGGACTGCTCTTCCAGAGGATCCAGATCCATTTCCCAGCACCCACAGGGCAGCTTACAGCTGTCTGTAACTCCAGTTCCAGGGGATCTGACACCCTCACACAGACATACATGCAAACCAAACACCAATGCACATAAAAATAAATATATGTGAAAAATAAATAAATAATGAGATCTGAAAGCAATGAATCGGTGACTTCCTCTGAGCTGGAATGCATAGGAACATAGGGCTTCCTTTGTGGAAATGCAGACACAACCCTGGGATTTAACTTTACACAGGGGCAGCATCCTTGGGGCCCAAAGGGAGAAAGTAGAGAGCTTCTGACTTACACCTACGAGACCATAATCATACGGAGAAAAGAAACTTTATTGGTGTAAAATATTCCAGGAACCGTGAAGTGTGGGGCTGAGCTTATCTAATGGTGTGAAGATAGCGAACTGACCAGTAGAAGGGAACCAACCAGTCAAACTTGCACAGGATCTCGGCCCAAGGAGAACCACGTGACCACAGCCATCAGGTGCTTTGGTGCTAAAAGCTAGCCTTCTGGAAAAGTTCAGTGCACTAAGTCCTAGCTGGAGGTTTTGTTGATCAAACAGAAGTATTTTTAAATGCAGTGAATCATGCTAAAGATGATGTAATGGTCTGTCATCATTAAAGTGCAGAGAAATGTTTTCTTGTTGCTGTGTTTTGTCTTTTGAAACAGGGCCTCTCTATGTGACCCTCTCTGTAGACCAGGCTAGCCTCAAACTCAAAGAGATCCACCTGCCTCTGCCTCCCAAGTGTTGGGAAAAAAAAGGTGTGTGTCACTAGATCTGGCTGAGAAATTTTATTGCTTCAGAACTCAACCAACTCTGGGGTATTATTAGTCACTAAATTTTTGCAAATATATATTAAGCCTGAGCAATCACATCTCATTTTAATTCAAATATTCACAATATTAGCATAGTTTATTTTATTTAATCATCTGAATTTATTTCTCCAAGTTTCCCATTTATGCACTTGGCAATTTCCTGTGAAATTATTGCTTTACTTCATTGGTTAGTAATAACTCTTTACATATCAATGATGGTATAGAATAGTTAAGTAGGTAGACAGAGATCCCTACCCGGAGTTTTTCCTTGATCCGTCTATTTTATGTTTTTGTTCTTCAGTATCATTTAGTCACATCATTTTTCCAAACTGTTTTTAAATTTTTAAACAATAATTAACAAAACAATAATTAAACAAAAGATGCTGGCTTTTTTATGACTTCTAAATTCTGTTATACTTTAAAAAAAAAACTACCTCAAAATAATAAGGTATTAGCACTAGTGTCCTTATTATTCTACTTTTTGTGTTTAGTTCTTTATAAGATGTGTATTACATCTCTTATAATGTGGTATTTAATGTCTTGTTTTTATTGTTCATTTTGAACTGGGGATTGAGCCAAGAAATTCTCATTTTTGTCTTGTTTTGTTTTTCGAGACAAAGTTTCTCTTTGTAGCCCTGGCTGTCCAGAAACTTGCTCTGTAGACCAGGCTATGCTTGAACTCATAGAGATCTGCCTGCCCCTTCCTCTTGAGTGCTGGCATTGACAGCGTGCACCACCATGAAAGACAACCTTTCTCCCGAGGTGAATTGTTCTCATGGTGGAGGGGGTGTTATAGGGTATGATGTGTCCTGAGACGTTTTCTGTTTCCTAGAATCCAAGCTAATTCTAACAGAAAGGTTAACATCGTGAGTCAAAGTACACACACACAATGAAGGCAGAGATGTGGGGCTTTTATCCCTCTTCTACTCACCTTGTGGGCCTGAGGGTAGCTGCTTAACCAAAGCAGCTTCAAAGGGCATGTTTCAATGAGAGCATCCGAGGACTGACTTAGGCCCCCCTCTCCTTAGGCAAAAAGTCACCACTCATGACTCTTGTATCTGTCTTATTACATATGACCTGAAACATTTACGATTTAGATTTTAAAAATTAATGTTGTCCACCAACTAATGATATAAATAAACCCATTCTATGTATTTATCTTGCTTCCAAATGTGTTGATAGTTTCTGCTATGACTTTGAAATCTATTGCACTCAGGATTGTTTAATTTTCTCACATTTGATTGCACAGGGCAAATAATAATGATTATATAGTCTCTAGTGCAGATGCCATTGACTTATTTTCTCTCTGCACTAAACAGAAACTTCAGAACAAAGTAGAGTTAGCAAATGGCTCAGGGGGCAAAAGCGCTTGCTGTGGGGCTCACATCTCTAATCCAGTATTCCTACAGGCAGAAGGGGGACAGAAAGAAGAGAACATTCTGGAAGTTCATGAGTGTAGGGGCCCAACCTCAACAAAATAGAAGGAGAGAACCACCTTCTAAAAGTTTTCCTCTGGTCTACACACACACACACACACACACACACACACACACACACACACACACATGTATGTATAAATGGAAAAACATGTGTATTAGTAATAATATTAAGAAATAATTTTTAAAAATAAAGTGAAAACAACACCTACTTTCCCTAAACTCCATAGGCATATTTAGTATCTAATGTGATGGTTATTGCTAAAATCTGATAATACTGTTTTGCATATTGAAAAATTTCCCATCTCTTCCCATTTACTTGGAACTTCTACTGAGAATAGCTGCTAAACCGAGGCTCACTAATATATTATCCTTTCATTTCTTGAATAATCCCATTTGATTACATTCCATTTATACAAATAACTGAATGCACCCTGTACTCTCTCACGCCGGATAAACTTGACTTTGTATAATTTTAAGTGCATCACTTAAGACATCAGACCCTGTAATCACGAGGAAGACTGCTCGTATTTTCCTGTATATTTCCTCTGCTCTGGCTGTGTTTAAGCTCCAGTCCTGCAGGCACTGTGGGAATTAACTCAGTTCACAGCTCCAGCTTGTTCCCAGTCCAGGTTTGTAGTGCTTCACTTTGCGCATGCTCAGCTCAGCCTCGTGGGATTCCCCTGGAGGGTTTTGTAGCTTTGGTTTCCATGTGTGTCCTTCATTTCCAGAGCGGTGGGTTGCAGCTTCTGGCTGTGTCTGCCTCCAGCTTACTTCACACCTCAGCAAGGTTTTGTGTGAGTTTCTTTTCCACAGTCTTATGTCTGAAAAGCGCCTTAAGCAATAAGCCCGGAAGATCCAAGGGCTGACTTTTCCCAACCACTTGCACAGAGATGCCTTTAGCAGAGCCCGTTGTCCAAATCTAAAAATAGCTGTTCCATATGATTTGTCCAGTTTTATTGCAGAAAGTTAAGTCTGGTCCTTATTACTCTTTCAAGATGGAGGCAGAAATCTTGTTTCCTTTTGTTGTTGTTGTTATTGATTTTATTGAGCTCTACATTTTTCTCTGCTCCCCTCCCTTCCACTCCTCTCCCCTTCAGCCCTCTCCCATGGTCCCCATGCTCCCAATTTATTCAGGAGATCTTGTCTTTTACTACTTCCCAAGTAGATTAGATCCATGTATGTCTCTCTTAGGGTCTTCTTTGCTGTCTAGGTTCTCTGGGATTGTGATATGTAGGCTGGATTTCTTTGCTTTGTTTAATAACCACTTATGAGTGAGTCCATATGATAATTGTCTTTCTGCATCTGGGTAACCTCACTCAATATGATGTTTTCTAGCTCCATCCATTTGCCTGCAAATTTCAGATGTGATTGTTTTTCTCTGCTGTGTAGTACTCCATTGGGTAAATGTACTGCGTTTTTCCTTATCCATTCTTTAGTCGAGGAGCATTTAGGTTGTTTCCTGGTCCTGGCTATGACAAACAAAGCTGCTATGACCATAGTTGAGCACATGCCCTTCTGGTACAATTGAGCATCCTTTGGGTATATACCCAAAAATGGTATTAGGTTGTTTCCTAATATTATGACATATTGCCATGTTGATATCCAAAGGGGCTGTACCAGCTTGGATTCCCACCAGCAATGCAGAAGTGTTCCCTTTACCCCACAACCTCTCCAGCATAATTTATCAGTGTTTTTGATCTTGGCCATTCTTACAGGTGTAAGATAGAATCTCAGAGTTGTTTTCATTTGCATTTCTCTGATGACTAAGGATGTTGAACATTTCCTTAAGTGTCTTTCAGCCATTTTAGATTCCTCTGTTGAGAGTTCTATGTTTAGTTCTTTACTCCATTTTTTTTTATTGGATTATGTGTTCTTTTGGTGTTCAATTACTTGACTTCTTAGTATATTTTGGAGATCAGACCTCTATCTGATGTAGGGTTAGTGAAGATCTTTACCTATTCTGTGGGCTGTCATTTTGTCTTGTTGACCATGTCTTTTGCTTTACAGAAGCTTTTCAATTTCAGGAGGTTCCATTTATTGTTTCTCTCAGTGTCTGTGCTGCTGGGTTATATTTAGGAAGTGGTTCCCTGTGCAAATGCATTCAAGTGTACTTCCCACTTTCTCTTCTATAAGGTTCAGTGTGGCTGGCTTTATGTTGAGGTCTTTGATACATTTGAACTTGAGTTTTGTGCATGGTGATAGATATGGGCCTATTTTCATTCTTCTACATGTTGATATCCAGTTATGCCAGCACCACTTGTCAAATATGCTTTCTTTTTCTCCATTTGGTATTTTTTGCTTCCTTGTCAAAAATCAGGTGTTCGAAAATGTGTGGATTGATATCTGGGCTTTCTATTTGGTTCCATTGGTCCTCCTGTCTGTTCTTATGCCAATACCAGGCTGTTTACAGTACTGTAGCTCTGTAGTAGGGATTGTGATGCCTCCAGAAGTTCTTTTATTGGACAGGATTGTTTTGGCTATCCTGGGTTTTTTGCTTTTCTGTATGAAGTTAAGTACCATTCTTTTGAGGTCTTTGAAGAATTTTGCTGAGATTTTGATAGGCATTGCATTGAATCTGTAGATTGCTTTCGGTAAGATGTTTCTCTTGATATCTTTCTCAGACCATTTATCATCTGTGTACAGGAGGGCTACTGATTTTTCGTATCCAGTCTCTTAGGGTAATTGTAGCCTCATAAAAAGAGTTTGGTATTCTTTGAAAATCTTGTAGAATACTGAGCTGAAATCATCTGGTGATGGACTTTTTTTTGGTTAGGAGACTTTTGATGACTGTTTCTTTAGCAGTTATTAGTCTATTTAATTTGCTTATCTGGTCTTCATTTAGTTTTGGTAAGTGCTGTTATCCAGAAAGTAGTCCATTTCCTTTAAGTTTTCCAATTTTGTGGAGTACAAGTTTTCAAAATATGACCTGATGATTCTCTGGATTTCTTCCATGTCTGTTTTTATGTTTCCCTTTTTATTTCTGATTTTGTTAATTTGGATATTCTCTCTCTGCCTTTTGGTTAGTTTGGATAAAGGATTGTCTATTTTGTTGATTTTCTTGAAGAACTTCTTTGTTTCTATTTTGTTGATTTCAGCTATCAAATTGATTATTTCAGCCGTCTAGTTCTCTTGGGTGAGTTTGCTTCTTTTTGTTCTAAATCTTTCATATGTTCTGTTAATTCACTAGTGTGGGATTTTTCCAGCTGCTTTACGTGGGCATTTAGTACTGTGAAACTTTCCTCTTAACACTGCTTTCATTGTGTCCCATAAATTTGAGTATGTTGTGTGGTCATTTTGTTTGAATTTTAGGAAATCTTTAATTTCTTCCTTTATTTCTTCCTTGACCCATTGATGAGTCAGGTGAGCAGTTTTTAATTTACACGTGTTTGTGGACTTTATGGAATGAGTGTTGCTGTTGAATTCTAGGTTTAAGCCATGGTGATCTGCTAAGATACATGGGGTTATTCCAATATTTTTGTATCTGTTGAGGTTTGTTTTGCTAACAAGTGTGTGGTCAATTATTGAGAAGGTTCCATGAGGTGCTGAGAAGAAGGCATATTCTTTTATGTTTGGATGGAATATTCTATAGATGTCTGTTAAGTCTATTTGAGACATAAAATCTGTTAGTGCCCTTATTTCTCTGTTAATTTTTTGTCTGACCTGTCCAGTGATGAAAGTAGGGTGTTGAAGTCTTCCACTATTAATACATGGGGTTTAATATATGATTTAAGCTTTAGAAGTGTTTCTTTTACATATAAGGGTGTCCTTGTAATTGGGGCATAGATATTCAGTATTGAGATTTTCTGATGGAGTTTTCCTGCGACTAATATGGCGCCCTTCTTTGTCTCTTTTGATTGATTTTAGTTTGAAGTCTATTTTGTTAGATATTAGGATAGCTACACCAGTTTGTTTCTTAGGTCCATTTGATAGGAAATTTTTTCTCAACCCTTTACTCTGAGGCAATGTCTGTCTTTGAGGTTGAGGTGTGTTTCTTGTATACAGCAAAAGGATAGATTCTGTTTTCATATTCAATCTGTTAGCCTGTGTCCTTTTATAGGTGAGTTGAGTCAATTAATATTAAGGGAAATTAATGACCAGAGATTGCCATCTCCTGTTAATTTAGTTTTTGTTGTAGGTGATGTTAATTTGTGTGTTTTCCCTTCTTTAGAAGTTGTTGCTGTGAGATCATCAGTTGTCTGTATTTTTATTGATGTAGCCAACTTCTTTGGGTTGGGAGTTTTCCTTCTAGTACATTGTAGAGAGCTGGCTTTGTGGCTAGGTTTTGGTTAAATCTTTTTTTTGTCATGGAATATTTTGTTTTGTCCTTCTATGATGATTGAAAGTATTGCTTGGTATAAGTAGTCTTATAAGTGGGCTGTCATCCATGGGCTCTTAATGTCTGTATAACGCTTGGCCAAGACCTTCTTGCTTTGTTTCCATTGTGAAGTCAGATATAATTCTAATAGGTTTGTCTTTATGTTACTTGGCCTTTTTTTCTTTGCAGGTCTTAATATTCTTTCTTTCTTTTATATGTTTATTGTTTTATTATTATTTGGTAAGGGGGCTTTTCTTTTTTTGATATAGTCTATTTGGTGTTCTGTAAGCTTCTTGTTTCTTCATAGGGATATCTTTCTTTAGGTTGGGAAAGTTTTCTTCTATGGTTTTGCTAAATATATTTTCTGTGCTTTTGAGTTGAACTTCTTCTATACCTATTATTCTTAGGTTTGGTCTTTTCATGGTGTCCCATATTTCCTGGATATTTTGTGTTAAGCTTTTGTTGGATTTAATATTTTCTTTGACGGATGAGTCTATTTCCTCTATTATATCTTCAGTGCTTGAGATTCTCTTTTCTATCTCTTGTAGTCTGCTGTTTATTCTTGCATTTGTGGTTCCTGATTTTTTTCCTCATGATTTCTATTTCTATAATTCCCTCAGCTTGTGTTTTCTTTATTACCTCATTTTAGTTTTCAAGTCTTGAATAGTTTCTTACACATGTTTGGTTGCTTTTTCGTGGTTTTCTTTAAGGGATTTGTTGATGTCTTCCAATTTTTTATTTGTCTTTTCTGCCATTTCTTTGTGGGGATTTCTCATTTCCACTTGAAGGGCCTCAAACATTCTCCTAAAGTTATTTTTCAGATCATTTTCTTCCGCTTCATCTATATTCGGTTTTTAAGTCTTGTAGGGTTACTAGATTTTACTGGTGTCATGTTGATCTTTGTGGTATTGTGTGTGTTCTTACCTTGCCTACCCATCTTCTCCTCTAATTGGTGTAGTTGGCCTGTCTGTGACTCTGGTGATCAGTCTTCCAGTCTCAGATGTTGCTCTTCATGGTGCAGTCAGTGCCACAGTTACAGTCACCCTGTTGGTCACTCCGTTTTCCTCGAGGTTACTTAGCGCTCATGGTGTTTTGCCCTGCTCTCTTGGAGTTTTCTGTCTCAGGCCTTCTCTGGCCTAGGTTGCCAGTTCAGACCTGTTTCTGTATCCACTCCTATTGAGGTCCCTGGCTTGGGGATGGTTCTGCAAAAGTCACTTTCTGTGATCTATTTCCTCGGAGGTCCCAAGCTTGGGCACACCCAGACCTACAGTGGTCCTGGCTCAAGTCTATTCCCTCAAAGGTCCCAGATTCACACTTAGACCCACAGAGGTTTCTGGTTCCTGCCTACATCCTTGTAGGTCCCACACTCACTTCTGGACTAACAGAGGTCTCTGGCTCTGGTCCAGTCCCTCAGCAGTTGCTCCCCTGTACCTGCTCCTGTGGAGTTCGCTATCTCAAGTCTAATCCAGCCTAGGTTTCTGGTTCAGTCCTGTTTCTGCAAATGTCCCTGGTCTGGATTGGCTCCCACTCACATGGAGTTCACTGCTTCAGGCCCTCTCCAGCCTAGGTAACCAGCTCAATCCCACTCCGGTGAGCTCACCATCTCAGGCTTACTCCTGCCTAGGTCACTGGCCAGGTCTTGCTTCTGCAAATGTCCTTGGTCTGGATCTGCTCCCACTCATGCGGAGTTCACTCTCTTAGGCCTGCTCCAGCCTGGGTTGCTGGCTGAGTCCTGTTCCTGTGGAGTTTGCCATCCCAGGCCCACTCTAGCCCAGGTGGCTGGCTCAATCTTGCTTCTGTGTATCTCGGGTCTGCTCTGGCCTAGGTCTTGATTCCATTTTTATAACAACAATTTTACATAATTAAACTTAAAACTTTGCTTATTTTTTATTTTGTCATTTCTTGAAGCAATGCATATAATTTTTCTTAAAAATCTATATTGTCACCTAGATTTTTTTAATTAAAAAGAAATTGTTGTTCTATTTATGTTCATTGATTGAGTGTTTTGCCTGCACATATGTCTGTGCTTTCAGAAAACATTGGATTCTCAAACAACAGGTGATTGTGCAAGACATTTGGGTGATGGGAATTGAAACTTGGTCCTCTGAAATATCACTAAGGAAATGGAGCCATCTTTCCAGCTCCTTTTTGAAATGCATTTCTTTAATCTGTTTGTGTGTATGTTTCCATGTGTCACCATCCCTATATGCTAGTAAAAGGATAGCTTTCTACTATGCATCCTGAGGACTGAATTCAAGTCATCAAGCTTGATACCAAGAATCTTGACCGGCACAAGAATGTGCCATGACACACACATGAAGATTAGAGGACAATCTTCAGGAATTGGTTGTCTCCTTCCACCTTGTGGGTGCCAGTGATTGAGCTCAGGTTGTCGAACATTGAGACACGTGCATCTACCCATAGATCCAGCCCATCATACAGATTTTTAAGCTTTAAAAATTATCACCATTGCCAGATTTAGTGGATGAGAGCAAAGGACAGTGCATCTGGAACTTCAGAAAAGGAGTAATAATGTTAGTGCATGTCCCAAGTATGCTATGAACTTACGCTAAGCAAATACTCATGTGACGTCTGAATTTAATTTGAGAATGTGTTATTTTATCTGGAAAATGTATAGTGTCATTGTAGAAGATGAAAAACAGCAGTTTCCATATTTTTGATTGCAGGTAGCGTGTTTGCCGAATTTGTAGGGAGGTTCCTTAAAAATTTCAAATAATTTTGTCAAGTATTTATCAAATTATCACATTCTTACATTTGTGATTTGCTATTCTTCCTCCAGTTTCCTAGGCTAATTTTGTTTTATTTGTCTGCATTGAAATTATTAAAAAGTTGAAAGCCGTGACTTTTGCTCTGCATTGGGCTCAGTTCCCATCCTGGGTATTTCTCAATGAACAGAGCTCATTTGCATGAATTGCTAGAGCATTTCAAATCTAGCTTATTTCCTCTCCATTCAAGAGCCTTTAGAAGAGGTTTCATTTGTTTGTTTTGTTTTTCAAATTGAAAGTGGTTTCCAGTATTTTGTTTTACTGTTTTAAATAAATTATTTTGGGCTTTTGATCAGAGCACGTGTTCTACGAGGGCTTTAATTGGTGGGGAGGATGCTAATTCTTTTTGCAGGTCAAATGTATAATTATATTTTGTATACGTCCTTTGAGTGAGAGGGAGAAATACATATTCCCTGTGTACTGTTACTGAACGGAGAAATACAACAAAGATAAAACAAACAACAACAAACATTGTTTAATAATATTATTCAGCCCTTCAAATGCAGACTCGGTTTTGGCCCAACTTATCCTGAGGAAGATCTTGGCAAATGAAAGCTATGCTGAACTCACACACCCTGCACCCTGCCACTCCAGCTGCAAAAGCAACAAGTTTTATGCTCCATGATTTATGAAGTAGTCTTAAACAGGGCTGAATTGCTATAAAATGGTGTCCTTTTACAGGGATTTATTAGATAATGCATTACTGAAGGCCAATTAGCCCCTTGTTCAGAAGGCAGTGTGGGTCAAAAACATGAATGAGATTCTACAAAGCGCCCAGTACAAATCTCAGGCCTACAGTCCTCCCCACTTGCCCATTCTGCCACATGAGAAGCATGGACTCCCTGAGTTCCCGGATGGTCACCTACGCACCATGGGAAAGCACAGAGTGACTCTGAAGGATTTTCACCTACTTACCAGAAAGCTTTCCTGAGAAGCAAAACTCCGAAATGTCCTCTCCTCTGCTACATCTCAGGGGACAGCTCGGAGGTGAGTTCCCCTGAGAACTAGCCAATCACATGAAAGGAAGAACTGGCACTGCATCGTTGCAGAACCAGGAGACTCACAGATGGAACTGTCTTCACATTTCAGATCTGTCACTTACAGATTTATCTGCCGTGAGCAGGTTACAGTTCTTGTCCTTCCCCCTTCAGGTCTGGAGTATGCTCACAAACACATTTAGCACTAATACACTTCACACACACACATACACTTACATACACCTTCATCTTTTTCTCAGAGATTACACCTCTTACACAACAGCTCTTTTGTCTGTTGAATGGTTAAATTAAAACAGCCTTGTTTTTTAAATGTAGTTTGGTATCCTTTTTAGAACTTATAAAAGAGAGAGAGAGAGAGAGATCACTTACTGTCCCAAAACTTAGCATGACTTGTGAGGAAGGAGGAGTGTAGGTCACAAAACAGTTCAAAAGAGACTAAGGCTTTAAAACTCAAAAAGTGTTATGTAATACAAATTACCTCATAAAATATAATATAAATAATATAAAATATAAATGTTAGAACTACATGGATAACTACAACCATGTGAAGAATAAGGTTGACAGGTTGGGTAGCTGGCTCAGCCAGGAAAAGCCTCCTAACTTGAGAAGCTGAGTCTGATCCCCAGAACAGACATGGTAGAAGGAGAGAGCAAGTTCCCCTCTCATGCCCACATTTATGCTGTGACGCACACACGTAAAACAACATGATTTAGAGAGAATGAGATTAGTTCTAAATGGGACATTGGGGAAAACATGAGCATTTCTCCAAAAGTGACTTTAAGTGAAGAAATGTGTAAGGCCTGCTAGCTAGTGCTCATCGTGTGATCTTTAAAAAAGAATATCCAATTATACATACCATCTCGCTACTGAGAGGAGCCTTTTGTATGGCACACTTTTCCTTCTTCATCTTTATACAAATTGCATTACCGACTTTACTTATAAAGCAAGAAATAGCTCTCTGCTTACACTGTTTCTTTCCTACCTTGTCAACAGCGCTTAGAAAAAGGATGGTGAATGCTAGCAAGAAAATTTTTTTTTTAATTACCCTAGAAACATGTGCTATTCTACGAACAAACAAAAGGCTGCAAAGGAAAAGAAGAGGAATATGCACACGCCGATGCATACACAAATATCTGCCAGGGACGCCTCTGCCAAAGCAATCAGGAAAGAACTGTAGTAAATGTGCAGGGTTGTTTAAGCGGCTGAGACAGTTAGCCAGTGACACAATTGCATTAATAGAAGAGAGAGAAATGATGGCTGAACCACTGGCTAAAAATGCTTTCTGATTGATAGGCTATGTCAGTGTTCCTGTTACTTAAAAAATAAATTGTTTGATGGGCGACTTTTACACAAATAATCCATAGACAGTGTGGGTGCCTGTTTAGAGCAGGCACAGAGCATGTCTGACAGGAAACTGTAACTGTTTTATGTTTTTATACACATGTACAAATACAGCGGTTAAGGAAGCACAGGATCCCTGATTTATGGAATACCCATGAGGAAAATATTCTCTTCTTAATTTCAAAGAGCAACAGCATGGTTATTGTTTGTTTTTGGCTAGTGACTAGTGTAGTTAAGCAAAACTTAGTTCTGTTAACAATCTGTATCTTATTCCTTTGTCTTACCTTCCCTGAAATTGGAATCATCTCCTCAGTGTCTTTATCAACATGTAAATATTTTGCTATTGTTTTCCCATTAGCAAAGAAAGAAAGGAAGGAAGGAAGGAAGGAAGGAAGGAAGGAAGGAAGGAAGGAAGGAAGGAAGGGAGGAAGGAAGGAAGAGAAAATGTACACAGACTCCATCACCCCTGCCAACAATGACCTCACTTCTCTGACTTCCTGCTGGAACACTCCTCCTAACACGGCCTGAGTTCTCCATCTTACCAAACACCACACTCACATTCTGGTCTCTGTCTGAACACTCAACACAGTTGCCCACTCCCTTCTTTTTTTTCAATAGTTTCTCAGTTCTATCCTAGGAAAGCCTGGTTGGGAACTTTGGTTAGATGGCCACCAGATCCATTTGCCCTGGCTGGGGTCTCCGCTCCCCTCAACATCTGACACACCAGTTTCACAAGGTACTCAGGCTGCTCTACACTCAGTCACTATACCTTTTTATTCAGTTTCATGACAGCCATGTTCTCTCCTTTCCCACAGTTTTAAATCCTCTGCTGCAGTAGATAATATAAACACTGTAAACAAAACCTGCCTCCTTTTCATAGCCCATTACTGCCACCCATGACTGGCTGCCACCTTCCCTTCCTAAGGACCTGCCCCGCTGTCACACTTCTCCCCTTCCTCCTGCTCTTCACCCAGAAATCACAAGAGCTTTATCCCACCCACTTCCTCACCTTAATTCTCCAATCATAAGAGCTAACCTGTAAACCCCACTTGCCTGAGGACAGATAAATTCCTGGAATGCTGGGGACCTGTGATTCTTAAGAGATAACAAGTCACATTTTTTCTGCTTCAATAAACGAGGTTGCTTGTCCTAACTCCACAGAATGCGTTTGATCACATGTCAGCTGGAGGTATGTAGCAGGATACTTACCCCTGATTGAAGGAAGATGGAAAGTACCATCACCTTGTGGGTATTTGCCATTATGAAAACCTGACTGACCAAAATTTGGGACCATTTCTCTGAGAATACAAAATATGGACCTGGCCTGTGTCCATCTTCCTGGCCCATATTAAATAAAACTTGCTTTAATTAGATAACTGAGGAATTGGTCTTTATCCTAGAAATCCTCAAGTTTAAACATAACCTGTTGGAGCCCGTGTGGATCCAACACAGACTTCCTAACTTGGCTGGAACAGAGTCGCAAGAAATAATCCAACACAACATACACGGTCATCTTTCACGGGCAAGATCTCTCTCCAAAGATCTCTTGTTTATTCTCCAAACAGCTTATATATCCTCACATCAATAGAGCGGGAACACATTAGGCCATCTCCTAGGCAACCAGGTGCCTGGACTCAAGTCACATCCACATCTAGCAGTCAGGTAGGCCATGAATTAGCATCTCTATAAGACATCCTCCAAATTACAAAGGAAGGAAGCACCAAATCTATACTCTTAAGTCATCAGCTTCAGTCAACATCTCTCCTCAGAAGATCTACATTTCTAACAAAAGAAGCTAGGAGCAGTACATCCTGGGTATTGTTAAGGTAGAGACAGTTTGTCTGCAGAGCTAAGTGAACAGCTCAGACCGGGCTAATGGCTTTTGTGCCATATCGAAATATGGGCCCACAATAACCCCTTGTTTTCCAGAATTCAGGTTGTCTGTTGCCATCTAAACTAACCCATTTTTCCTTTGGTTCCTTCCTTTACTACATTCCAATCTGTGTTCAAGTTAATCTATCTTCAAAGTAGCTTACCTAGCAAACTGACTTAAAACAGCTCTCCTCCATCCTCACTGACTATCTTGGCAAACCATTAGTTCCCCTCATGTGCCATGCAAGTGGGAGCTGGGGTTGAATGAGACATGCTCCCTCACCCCCCCCCACCATAGGTTCACGTATTTGAACACTTGCTCCCCAGTTAGTCCTGCTCTACAGGAAGGCTATGGAAGCTCAAGGATGGGAAGCCTTAATGGAGGAAGTATGTCACTAGGCATGGGATGACAAAATCACCCTACTTCTGTTTCTCTCTCTCTGCTTCCTGTATGTGATTGAGATGTGATCTTTCATTGTTTGCCTTCTGCCCCATTCTTTCCTTGCCATAATGGACAGCTAACCCTCTGCAACTCTAAGTCAAGACCAATTCTTCTTTAAGGTGCTTTCGGTCTTGGTATTTTTATCATGGCAACAGAATAGTAACTGGTACAGTAGGAAACTAGGACTTTTGTTGAGCAACATGCAGAAAATGGAGAAAGTGATGTTCTAGAGAGGCAGGATCGATAAGGTTTTTCCTTTGAGGATGCTGGATTTGAATGTCTAATGGAGGTCAAAAAGGAAATGCTGAAAGGGAGATTATATATGCATATGAGTTGAGTATAGGAAGGAAGTCAGGGAAATACATAAATATAGAAATCATTAGAAACATGAATATCACAGGAACAATAAAGACTCGTGAGGGAAAAGTGTTCCCTCACGTCATTTTCTTTTTAGTTCATTCTCTTATGAAATCTCTGGCCCAGGTGAAAACCTAACATTAACATCCCCGTAGGACAGGTGGTGACCTGGCAGTGACACAGTCCTCAGGAAGGTGGCTTCTTCTCAGGCAGTGCTAAAGAGGATGAAGGAGTAACCTCCTCTTTAACACCTAATGAACTTCTTCCCGCCCCAGCACAGTAGCTTATAGCACTGCAGCCATTGGAAAGGGACTCACTTTTCTAAACCACTCAGAAAAGGATAACTTTTTCTTCTCTGCCTCTCAGTCCTGCTTTCCCTAGCACTCTGGGCTTCTCTCTCTCTCTCTCTCTCTCTCTCTCTCTCTCTCTCTCTCTCTCTCTCTCTCAAGCATCATTCCCCTTTCTGGAAATCTACCTCACTGCCATGTGTCTAGCAGGCTTAACTCAAAGGGATAACTGTGTTTCCTTATTTCTTCATTTTGCAGTCCTAGTTGCAGAGATTTACAGCTTGCTGGCCTGGGGGGTTTCCTTTTATTCCCTAATAAAATCATCCCTGGGTTTTTATTAGAGTCCATTCTTCAATTCTTTTATTAACAAACCTAAGAATGCCAGGGGAGACCTCGAGTTTACCTTGAAACATGAGGCAACCCACAAAGGGACTCCCCCAAATCTTCAGTAACAATAAGTATTACTGTAATGGTCTGTCCTGTCCCTTTAAGAGACAAGCCCCACCCACTCCCTCCCCCTTCTGCTGAGGCCTCCTCCATCTTCTTTAGGCTTCCAGCCTGAGCTTCTTTTTTTTCCATATGGCTCCTAAAGAGGTAGCTGCTGCCCTGGCTCCTTTCTTCCCTCCCTCCCTCCTTCCCTCCCTCCCTCCCTCCCTCCC
>NW_026067946.1:7574910-7604910 GCF_014885135.2 Alexandromys fortis
TCAGCTTCCGGCCTGAGCTCACTCTCTTTTCCGTCCCTCCCTCCTTCCCTCCCCCCCTCCCTCCCTCCCTCCCTCCCTCCCTCCCTCCTTCTCCCCTCCTCTCTCTCTCTCTCTCTCTTTCTCTCTCTCTCTCTCTCATCCCCTTCTCCCTCCCTCTCCCCTTTCCCCTTCCCTTTCATAACCCACTAAATAAATATCCAACCTCCCTCTGCGAGGCCTGCCTATCCATCTCTATCTCCTGCCCACCATGTGGCTCCTTGTGGGACCAGTTACTCTTGTGACCCACTGTGATCTCCCACCAGCTGCCATTTGCAGTGGCCTGCTCTGCCCCTAGGGGGCGGAGGAACTGCTGGAGCATTTTACCATTACAATAACCACGAAGGATGGGATAGATTTGGCAAACAGTAATTTAAGAATATGTGCTGTGGGACAAGAGAGAAGGCTCAGTGCTAAGGGCACTTGCTGCTCCTGCAGAGCATCTGAGTTTAAACCTGAGCAGGTGGCTCACAACCCCTTGTAACTTCAGATCCAGGAAACCCAATGCACTCTTCTGGACTCCATGGGTACCAGCACACACATGGCATATATTCACATAGACAAGCATAAAACATACACATAAATTTAAAAAAAAAGAAAGAGAATAAAGACTGTGATACAGTCTCTGCTGCCCACTGTTTTCCCTGGTATCTTTTTATCCAACACCATGTGGTGGTTATAGATGAGTCGGAATTAGCAAATTTTTCATATATCTTCCTGGATCATAAAAATAAAAATGCCGAAATGAGGAACACATGTAGTAAAACTGGCTTATCAAAAGATAGATAATTCATAATTAAAACATGAAATAAATAATTTATATTTAAAATATATATAAACAATTTATAACTAAAACAAATAATTCTCAGTATCTATTTCAACCACAAACACACAGAACAGAGGCAAACTCATTAGCAACTGGGGAAAAACCACAAATGAAACCAAGATATTATATTTCCCTAATATGATTAAAATTGCCCTCCAAAAATGCGATTTATTAATACCAAATGGTGGTCTGGGTGTGTTTCTGGTGGAAGAGTAAAGCATTTAGCAGTGTCTACTAAAGTGTAAATTAGAAGGACCCTCCATTCCTAATCCTGTCCAAGATACATACACACCAGAAGACAGAGTGGGCTGCTGTGGTGGCTTCATGAGTAAGAAATGCCTAGCCAGGATGTAAGGACCTGGGTTCCATCCCCAGAAGCCATGGAAAGTTGGAAGGAGAGAACCAACCCTGGCAGCCCTCTATGCTCTCAGCTGCTGGAGCCAAGTCTACTGTGTAGTGAGTTGGGGAAAGTGATTTCAGAGCTATGGTTCTATTGTGCAGAATGCCGCTGTATCTGAGCAAGCAAAGCACTTTGGAAATGCCTGCGATTATTGTTGTATCAGAAGTAAACCTAGGATAAGAAAGAAATCCATTAACAAGTGTTTCGCCTAAATGCTTTCTCAAGGCGGCCACTCAGGGATACATTTGAAGACACAAAACATAGGAGATCCAATTATATCTACCCGATAAGAAATACTTTAAGTGTCCAAGGAGTGCTAATCACAGAAAAACCATCAGAGAACGGGGCAATCCTCACGCAAGCAGAAAGCAAACCTCTCCCTCAAGGACAAAAGCCTGCAAACTCGCTTTTATCACACCATTTTAGAGCCGTCCAAAATAACTTGCCTATATACATGAGCAAAGGTCACAGATGGTTCGCCACCAGCCTAGACAAATTCAAAAGAGTTGGAATTTTCAATCACTCTCACCTTGGAGCAAGAGGTCAGGACCTGTTATTTCAAAGTGGGCTCTGCGGGGTAGCAGAAACTGACGTCAACATTTCAGCGTTAACAGTCACTTGTTTTCCCAAAGATCCTTCCTTCAGGGAAGAAAAGTGTGGAGGTTCCGACTTTGCATAAAGCTTAGCTTTTCAGCTAAAGAGTGAGAAGTTATCTGTAAGACAATTAAGCCCCTGGGTCCTATGACCGCCAGGCACTTCCTCTTCTCCCCGGGGGTTTACTTCGTCTTTTCAGGTGCCTTTAATCCAGCCTGGGAAAACAAAAATAAAAGCAAGTGATGAGAATTCTCTTCCGGCGACTGCCTGGTTCTCTGGTGAGCGTGGTAGAAAACGCTGTGTACTAAATGATGTCTTTGCAAGTAACACTATGTAGAGGATGCCTTTGAACTGTGTGCAGGAGCGTTTGAGAAAACTGCCCATTGCGTCAACAACCCGGTTTAAAAGGTAAGTTGCCTCCTCATCCAGGCCAGCTGAGAGGGATCGTGCAGAGACTCCTTCACAGGGCACTAAACCTGTGGCCCTAAAGAGCTCTCTCTAACCGGTGCTGTTTTCCCTTAGACATGAGAAATAAAATAAAAATTGCATACCCAGCTAGTTAGCTAGAGTGCTTAGCACTTTTCCTTTGGCAGAGTTCTTCTCTCAGGGGTTGGCCTGGGTAAATAAGCACTCAGGGTTAGGCTATAGGGGCCTTTTAGGTCTCAGAACAACTGGCTTGTTTTACCCCGCTAGCAGCAAAGGTGTAGGCTTGCTCTCCGTAAGCCTTCCTGTGGGCACTGATAAATACGCACCATGTGCCTTGGGATAGAACCTTCTGGGTGCTGTCTGAGGTCAAGTGGAATCCTATCAAGAAGTCCTTCAGAAGAAGTTTAAATTACCTTATTAGTGAAGACTGCCTCCTGATTGCTGCGCCACACAGTGATTACACGGTGTTTTATTAATTACTTGCAGCCATCAATTAAATTTTCTAATAGAGCAAGGTGATTTTATGTGTGGGATCATTCTTCATCCTGAAAGAAAATGCCAGTCTGCAGAACAGGTTTTCTTCGCTTAATGCTGTCCCTTGCTGCAAGAACCACACCCCAGCGGATTTCAGTTCTGCCCATTGCTCGGTTCCAATCCCATCTGCACCTGACTTGCCTGTCTGGTGCCCGCTTGATTATAGACATTTTGTTTCTCCTTTCTCGGTTTCCCTCAAGGCCCACCTTTGCGCAGGGCACATGACACTCAGAGCACACTGTTGACAACATGTCATTTGTAGTCTGTGCCATGCAGGTTAGATCTTAATCATTTGTTGTTGTTATGTTGATTGCCTCTAAGTTGTAACTGTGAGTCTGGTATTCACAACTGAATTATATGTTCCTCAAAGGGAGAAACCAAGTATTATATTTTCTTAGTACACACTGCAGTTAACACATAACTAACAATATGCTACGTGCTGAGTGGAATAGAACCTTTTCGTCTGTATTTATTTGGTTTGCTTTGGTTTGGTTTGTTTTTTTTTCAAGACAAGGTTTCTCAACAGTCCTGGCTGTCCTGGAACTTGCTTTGTACACCAGGTTGGCCTGGAACTCACAGATATTCACCTGCCTCTGCCTTCCAAGTGCTGGGATTAACGGCATGATTTACCACCACTGGTAGAGAATGTTGAATTCCTATAAGAAAAAAGAAACCTGCGTACAATAACATCTCCATGCTTATATGTGAAAAACCCAGCCATGACAAGCTCAGTAGAGGCCTGAGTCTCCGTAGTTTACCTGGTTCCAAGAAAGACCCCAAACTAGGACTACTGAGGCACCACCCAGGAACAGACCATCCAAAGGCAATTCCTAATGTTCCAACCTTTGTAGAAAGGATCACCTGCAAACACACACCCATCACTTTGCACCAGGACACCCCAGACAAATGTCAGCCAATCAGGGGTCCTGAACCTTAGAAATCCCTCACCTCCACCTTTGCTACTACAAAAACCCAGCTGAGCTTGGGCTCTCAGATCACTCCAATTTGCTGGATACATGGAGAGACTGAGTTTGCAAAGTTGTGTAAGAATAAAGGCTCTTTGCTTTTACATTCAGGACTCGGTCTCCTAGTTAGTTTTTGGGTGGACTCTGATCTGGGCATAACAATATGAATCCAATTACACATTCTCTGACAGTAAACATTACAGTACTCTGGAGCTAGGAATGTTGGCTTAGTTGGTGATGTGATTGCTTCACATACCCCAGGCCCTGGGTATAATCCCAAGTATAAATATAAACCATATAAACTAAGTACGCTGGCACATATCTAGAAGCCAGGAGGATCAGAAACTCAAGCTCATCTTCCACAGCACAGGAATTTTGAAACCATCCTGGGCTACAAGAGACCCTGTCTTAAACAAACAAAAGTAATTACAGCCATGAATATTATATATTGTATATAAATTTATTATATTGTATTCATAAAATATACACACATATGACTGCGTCACTTTGTGTTAGTGTTAGGCTAAAAAGAAATCAAGTGTTGTCATTTGATGAATTCACAATTTAAAATTGCAGCTAGGGGCTACTGCATTGAACACCGACTGGAATTAAGATCTAAGCTGCCCTATGTACACTACACCAGCACCCATAGTGAGCCAAGAATGGTAGTGCAGACAGATGATTCTAGGACCTAGGAGACTGGGGAAAAGACAGCTTTACATTCAAGGCCAATCTGCACAGTGAGGACCTGTCTCAAAAGACCAGAAACAAAGCCATTTTGTTTTCTTTTAAAAAGAAGACAAAAATTATATGACTATAATTATGCATGTGTATATTGGAGATTGGTAAATACATCTTGATTTGTAGGATACACTTACTGGAATATAAAACAACCATGAAATGAACAATGTAAATCTATGTGTAGTGAAATGAAATCGTGTTAGACTGTTGCTAAGAAGGAGGGAAGAATGTTACAGGAGCATGTGATAAACTTCTTATGAAAACGAACATGTGCTATACATGTCAAAATATTAAAATGCAAATATTCTCTGGTCTAACATTGGAGAATGGCAAGTCTAGAGGATACACGGCTATTCGCCTTTTCCTTTAGATGTTTCTAACTGGATTCTTTGGAACCCTGGGTCAATTTGCAATCAAAATCAAGCAATAAATATTAGTACAAGTAAAAAAACAGAATGCAAACATTGCATTAGATGTTTTCAACAGAATAATTTATATCATAATAAAAATTTAAGTAAGACACAGGTAGTAAAAGATTGATCCATACTATTCATAATTTAAAAAACAGTAATTTATGATAAAGGAATTTCCTGTTAATTACCGTTAGGCAGAACTGGGGATCTCTGTCAGCCATTATTGACCAGATACTATTACCTGACATCACATTAACTGATGATCTGTGCAGGGGTCTGGGGCAAGAGGGAACAATTTTTACTTTAGTTTGGGATGACTTCCTATTAGCAATACTGATGCCTGGTTTCATTTGCTTTTTCAAAAAAAAAAAATATTGACAGCTTGGATCAGAATGGATGTAGAACTGGCAAGCATACCCCCGGAATAAATCATATGTCCCGTCTCTGTCCACAAATGTCTGAAGAAAATTGTGGAACTTCTTTGGCATCTTTGGTCATTGAGGGACAAGCTGACAATAATATAGTATTAAGATGTTAATATAGACATGAAAAGTTCAAGCTGTCTCATTCAACATGATTCATTTCTGTGTCTCAGGGCAATGACAGGTCCCAAACTACCAGTCTTGTCTCTCAACAGCATTAATAGAGCTTCTTGCAAATTACACCAACAAACTAGTCATTCTCTGATGAAACCCACTATCTTGTAGACTAGAATTAATAGAAATATGTTCTCCGGAATGATAATTTTGACAGCATTTAATATGCCCTCATGTTTTTAAAGGGCATATACATCAATGACTACATGAATTTTTTAAAATGTTAAATAAAATTAAGAACAATTTTAAATTAGAATTCCCAGGTGCTTGAGCGGTAGGCCAACAGCTTAAGAACATGGCTTGTTTTTGCATGGGAACCAAATTCAATTCTCAGCACCCCAAAAGGTAGCTCACAATTACCTGTAACATCAGTTCCAGGGGCTCTGATACCCCCTTCTGGCCTCTGTAGGCACCATCATGTACATGGTACATATACAATTAGGCAGCCCAACAGCTATGCATATAAAATAAAAATAGTCTTTAAAAAAACTTAGACTTTCCTGAGGCATAAATATGCTAATATAAAATTTGAATATTCAAGCTGTTGATATAATGGAGACCCTGCTTTGATGACAACATTAAGGAAAGTTGTTTAATTTGGAACCACTGACACAATGCCATGGTCAAGGCTAAATTGGATGTTTTGTTATGAAATAAATAGTGTTTGTCTAATTTTAAAACTTTAAATTTTTCTTTCTTTTTTTTTTTTTCCAGTTAAACTCTTCTTAATTAGACTTTGTCTGCACGTGTGTGTCCATCGATGAGAACTAGAGGAGGAAACATTATAAATGTGATAAGGGGGTGCATGGCCGGGCATAGGAGGAGCTGGAAAGGGGAATGGGAGAAGTGGAGAAGCAATATGAAAACAGTGTGTTCGCACATGAAATTCTCAAAAGCAAATAACTTTTTAAAAGAGAGAACAACATTTAAAATGAATGAAAGTATATCAGTCTCCAAAACAAAACTGGTAGAGCGCTTCTCTTTCTTCCATTAGAGGGATAGAGAATAAACATAAGGCTAAATTTCAAGCGCCAGAACTCCTTACCTCCCTTGGCTTTCTGCCTCAAGTTTAGCCGTCTCTAGGGGATCTGACATTCTCTTCTGACCCCCATGGGTACTGGGCACACACATGGTGCTCACATACATATTCAGGCAGGCAAGACATTCATATACACTTGGGGCTTTTTTTGTACCCCAAATTGCTAGGCAGTGGTGGCATGCACTTTTATTCCCAGCACTCGGGAGACAAAGGCAGGTGGATTTCTGTGAGTTTAGGCCAGCCTGGTCTCCAGAGTGAGTTCCAGGACAGGCAGGCCTACACAAAGCAAGCCTATCTCGAAAACAAAACAAGCAAAAAAACCCAAATTACAGAAGGTATATAGAGCATATGCATATATTTAAAGAAGCAAAAATATAAATATATACTATAAATTATACAGTCAAAGAAACTATGTACATATGTAAATGCATAGATGCAGATAAACTGGTATAAACTTACATTCATGTACATTATCTGGAATGACACAAAAACTGGGAAATCACACTTGCGTCTACATGAAGGACAGCTGGACGGAAGAACAGGCACCAAATACTCTTTGAATAATTTATCATAAATAAAAGTGATCTTACCTATGAGGAAAGACAGAAACTAGGAAAATGAAGGAGAACATGAGAGAGGTGTCGTGGTTTGAGTGATAAACATCCCTCAAAGGCTCAGGTATTTGAACACATTGTTCCCAGCAGTTGGTGCTGTGTGGGGAGGTTATGGAACTCTGAGGACAGGAACCTTGCTGGAAGAGGAATGTCCCTGGGGGCTGGCTTTTAGAATTTATGTCTTGCTCCAGTTCAGTTCACATTCTCTGCCTCCTATGTGCTGTTAAAGATGTGATCTCCCAGCAGCCTGCTCCAGCCGCCTGCCTGCTGCCATTATGGGCTTTCCCTTGGAACCCATAGCCCCAAATAAACTCTTCCTTCTATGAGCTGCCTTTTAGCAGAATAAAAAGTAACTAATACAGAGGGGAATGTAGGAGATAAAATAAGTAAATTAAAAAACGTGATCGTTTATATCATGTCCCTGATCATGACTGTCCCTAACTATATCAATATTCCCAACATTGATAACTGTTTTGCATATTTTTTATATCTTTTGTTTTGCTTGTTAGTTGTTAAAATAAGTTAATTAATATGCCAATTTCAATCTTCATGTTCATTTTCTTATATTTTTGGTAATTTCTGTCTTAGGTAATCAGAGAGAACCTTTGGTACCTATAAAGGCATGTAATAGGTATGCTTCATTTTAGATTGAAGCTTCTGTCATAAAAATAAAAGTTTTCAATTTAATTTTACCCCAGAATTTTGCACACTGTTAGTACATTACAGTAGGTTCTGCCATCCTTGTAATTATTAGTACTTGCTTTATCTATCTATAAAATTTCTTCTTTTATTTCACTTTTACATTTCTATCACTAAAAAAGTATAGCTGAGGTTGGACTTCAGGTTTCCTTGAAGTTGCAGCGGAAAAGCAGGGCCCAGCTGCAGCATTTAGGAAGTTCTGCTGTTTGACAGAGTGTGGGTTGATGTGGCTGCAGCCGAAGCTGTAGTTGAAAACAGTATAATGCTAGCTTAAAAAAAGCACTAAAAGCAACATTAGTAGCTGTGGAACCAGGCTCCCAGGAAAGGGCAGAATCAAACAGCTAGTTTAGAAGTTGGAGACAAAGTTCTCCAAGAGTCTAGACGCATCAAGACAGTTATAGAAGACAAGGGTTGCGTAACATTCTTGCAAAGTATATACATTGAAAGGACCATTGCTATTGAAATAGGAGCAGCGGGGCTGCGTCCCCAACACCCCAGCCGCTTGGCTAGCTCATGCCCGAAATAACAACACACAAACTGTATTCATTTGAGAACTGCTTGGCCCCTGAACTCTAGCCCTTACAGGCTAATTCTCGCACCTGGACTAGCCCATTTCTAATGATGTGTGTAAGCACCCCAAGGTGCGCTTACAGGGAAGAGTCTAGCCTCCGTCCATCATGGTGTCTCTGCTCCAGAGTGCAGAGCTGTCAGGTCTCTCCGGGAGCAGAGCAGAGTCTGACCTCACTTCCTCTTCCGCCCAGCATCCTATCCTGTTTATTCCGCCCACCTATCTTTTAACCTATCAGGACCAGCAGTTTCTTTATTGCTCAGCCAATGAAATCAACAGATTGATATATGACACTCCCACATCACATTGCAATGATGTCACATGAAGCTGCCCATTCCACTGACATTCTGAACTATTTTGCTATATAGAAAATTTCCATGCCTCCCTTTTATGACAAGCTGGTGGCACTGGCACCCACGGTTTCTTTTGTCAGACTTGCTGTGCTGGAATAAACATTTCCAAATAAAATAATGCAACTAATTTTGTATGCTTTCGAACAGGGTCATTTAAGTTGCTTGCACGTGTTTTCTTTACCTTGTAGCTCATCATCTTTATATGTGTTATGTTTACTGTGGTTTATCAATGTTGTTTTATTATTGAATTAATTATATATAGTGTTTGTTTGTTTGTTTGTTTTTAAACAGTATCACCATGTAACTCTGGCTGTCCTGGCTCTCATTATGTAGACCAGACTGACCTTGAACTGACAGAGCTCTGCCTGCCTCTGCCTCCCAAGTGCTGGGATTAAAGATGTACACCATTAAACTGGCTGGTTTAATGATAATTTTTACATGGTGTTTTTATTACATTTGTTTAATATGTGTGTCTGTGTGTGTGTGTGAGTGTGTGTGTGTGTATGTGTGTCCGTGTGTGTGTGCTGGTTTGAACATGCACAGAGGTCAGAAGACAGTTTTCAGGAGTTGGTTCTCTTCTTTTACCATGTGGATTTCAGGGATCAAATTCAGGTCCCCAGACTTATCCACAAATGCCTTTACTTGCTAAACCATCTCACTGGGCTCCCTTTTCATACATTTTATCCTATTCTTTTAACTGGTTTGAAGTTATGCCTTTTGTTTCTACTATGCTAATAGGCATGTACAAAATTTTAGCACATATATTTAAAGATGTGAAATTTACATAAAATGTATATTATCAATTGAAATGCAGCTTTAATTAGTGCTTGATTTGTGTCCAACTTTGCTTCACCTGGGTTTTCACAATGTTGATAATTTTTTAGGGTACTTTGCATATGATTTTTTAACATGTAAAATAATTACTTCTCAATAATAAATGGCATTGCTGTGCCCAAGGCTTCTTTGTTTTGTGATCTCCGTCTGAGTTCACTTTTATGGCTCAAGTATATTCTCTGTTAGCTGTGTCACCTGAGACTCACAAGTGAGATGCTAAATGTTTTATTGTTTTAATTATGTCCCATTTCACACTCACACTGGCACAATTGAGTTGGTGTCGTACAGCAGGCTGCTGTCCTCATTGCTTTGTGAAAATCCTCCATAAGTGATGGTTTGAAGGAACATGTCTCCCCATTGTATTGAGCATTTGAATAGCTGGTCCCCAGCTGGTAGTGCTATTTGGGTAAGTTCTGGAGGTGTGACCTTGCTAGATGAAGTCTGTCACTGTGGGCTTGCTTTGAGATTTCAAAAGCCACATTCCATTCCCAGCTCACACTCTCTGCTTCCTGCTGGTGGCTTAGGATGTGACTGCTCAGGCCACCGTGCCTGCTTGCTACCACACTCCCCCCCTGTGATGATAGTGGACTCATCTTTCTGTAACCATAAACTCCAAATAGTTCCTTCTTTCTCTAAGTTGCCTTGAGCATGCTGTTTTTATTACAGCAATAGAAAAGTAATTAATACAATACATATTCTGGAGTGTATCATCTTGATCACTCAGTTAATGAAGTCTCTGCACACATACCTTCTTTAATAAGTTATGCGGTGTGTCCTTGACAATACTTGCTCCTCTGAAATACCATGAATCTTGATTGAGAAGTCATTTCCTCCTAGCCTGTCTCTGATTACAGCTTGCTGCCAATGACCCTGCTAGAGTCCTGGTCACAAGCTCTACACCACCCCTTGTGACCACTGCCACCGACCAGACCAGAACACTACCTGACCTTCAACTTTTGTAGCTGTTGCCTAGAAGAGGGAGAGTTGCGTCTGACTACAGCATGCCAGGATGCCTGCCTTTCACTCCCATCAACCACCGCCTTTAGTTCAGGCTTCTCCTGGGTGGTGTAGGAGGATTCTTTCTATGTGTTGCTTTTATTGGCTGAATAAAGAAAACTGCCTTGGCCTTTTGATAGGGCAGCTCTTAGGTGGGGGGAGTAGACAGAACAGAATGCTGGGAAGAAGGCAATGTGGCAGATGCCATGCTTTTCCTGCCTGAGACGGATGTAGATTAGACTCTCGCCAGTAAGCCACAATGGTGTGATGATACACAGATTTAATAGAAATGGGTTAATCAAGATGTGAGAGTTAGCCAAGAAGAGGCTAGATATAATGGGCCAGACAGTAATCTAATTTATACAATTTCCATGTGGCTATTTCGGGGGTTAAGTTGGCTGGGCAGCGGGATACAGCCTGCCTGCTCCTATTACTACACCTGGGCTTTTATTAACTTTATTAACTGTTCCCTCCACCCCACCTGCTTCTGTTTTGGCCATGGATTGATTCTTCCTTCCATCTGACATCACCCTAACTCCAGTTTTCAGAAGTTTCTCATGATTCCTATCCCCCTAAATCTACCCTTTCCTTCCCATATATGAACAGTGGTCATTTAATTCAAGGGACTTGGGGACACAGAGGGAGACATCAAGACCCCACTCAGCCCTTCTTATTGCCTAAATCCCAGCCCCACTAACATTCCTTTTTGAAGTTACACATCCATAAGACAACCAAATCTTTATGCTAGATCTAAATAAAATAATTCCATTTACACTGCTGAAAAACCACAAATAGTAAGCCACAAATATTTCCATGACTTGCTTAGATTTGGCCAACTTTATTTAAAATCTTTTTCACTCAAAAAGTAGTTTCCTGGATTTATTTTTATCTCCTTGAGAAAATTTTGATTCCTCTGCAAGGTATTGCTGCTGCTTGGTTGGAGGCCTTAGTTTCATTGTATACTCAATTATCCAACTCCCTTTTTGGTCCCCTTTTTCCCTCCCTCCACTTGCCTTCTCGAGTTCTTAGATTCCAGGAAGAACTATTATGGGATTTTTGTATTTAGTAGGTTTCAAGTCTCCTT
The DNA here is from genome assembly GCF_014885135.2 of Alexandromys fortis. NCBI lineage: Eukaryota > Metazoa > Chordata > Mammalia > Rodentia > Cricetidae > Alexandromys > Alexandromys fortis. Next base: position 7,586,629 of record NW_026067946.1, read on the forward strand.
TCTTTCCTCAAGATCTGAAGTTTGGAATTTGCATCTAAACAAACCCTTTGTCAGAGGCCACAGCTATGCACTGAGGGCCAAGTGAACCATGTTCTAAAACTCTGGTGTGCATAACTGGCTGTCATAAGAGCCACAGCACCAGCAAATGGACTTTGTGGGATAAACATCTAAGGAGAATTGTCAGGCAGCCAAGTTCAGGCAAGAGATACCTGCTCAAACAACAACTTTCTTCTTCTTCTTCTTCTTCTTCTTTTTCTTCTTCTTCTTCTTCTTCTTCTTCTTCTTCTTCTTCTTCTTCTTCTTCTTCTTCTTCTTCTTCTTCTTCTTCTTCTTCCTCCTCCTCCTCCTCCTCCTCCTCCTCCTCCTCCTCCTCCTTCATTTTTGTTTCTAAGATAAGATTATTTGGGCCTGCTAGAGTCTACCATATATTTCCCCAACTTTAATATGAGAAAACTCACAAATGTGTTAGCCAGCAAATAGTCCATGAAAGATAATCTAGTACCTGAAAGTGTTTTCTATGTGTCAGATGTCTAATCTTGGACGGGCTTTCTGCATGCCTCAGTTCATATCTAGGAAGTGACAATCACAGCAGTGTTAGTGCATCCGTAAAGGCCCATCAAGAGAAAAGACCTTCTGGTCAAGAGAACAGACTCTCTGGCCTGGTTGGAGATCCAGACTCCAATTGGATCAGGCCAATCACCTGGTCTGGGGACCCCAGGAAGACACAGGGAGAATGATTAGTCCTTTAAAGAGATTTAGTACTTTTTCACAACAGAATTCCTGCTCCAGCCCACCCCTCACCCCCACACCCCCGCCCTCCGCCCCACACAGTGCCTATGAGTGACCATGAAACTCTGCTGGGTCTGACCATATATTTTCTGTGCCCTAGGTCAAAGAAGGTACAACTTTTCTATTTTCTTTTTTCTATTTCTCTCTTTCAGGTTGTTTGTAATCAACCTGAGCTTTTCTTGGTGCTTTGGGCTTCCCTACTCCTTCTCTAACGCCCCCCCCCCCAACACACGCACACACGCACGCACGCAAGCACGCACTGCATGTAGCTGCTTGTCACATGTGTTAGCCTCCAGGCCAGCTTACACAGCAAGGCTCTTCCCTCTCTTCCTTCACAGCTGGTCTGTCCTGGGGGAGTTTTCTTTAAAACTCTAATAAAATTGTCCTTAAACTTCCACTTAAGTCCATTCTTAAATTCTTTTGTTAATGAGACAAAGAAGTCCGAGAAAGGGCCCAATTTCCCCTTTATCATCAGTACCTACATCCAAGGGTTGCCATGCAGGTGAAATGATTTGGTATGCACAGTGTGCCTGGCATGCTATAAGACCCACAGATGCGTTTGCCAAGACAACTGTTTGATATTATTATGTTAGCTGCTGCTGTTACCTTCAGCAGAAGAGAGCTAATCACTGACTCTGTTTCGGGACGGGGTGCATTTCCCTTGGCATTTTTCTGACTTGCACCCAGAAATTACTATAATAGACACCTCCAGAGAGAGAGCTAATCTCAGTGTGAGGAGATGAGAAGTCACCATAAAACTCCAAGGCCGGTGCTGGTTGGTTTCAAAAGAATGGCTGTGTCTTTGGAATGCTTTCGGGAAGTCCCGTAACTCCCTGAAACTTGGCGAAACTCATCTATCCACATGTGACCACATTCAGAGTTCTGGATTTCATTGTTCTCCAGGTGGATCCCAGACAGCCAGAACAGGAGCCCGAGGAGCAGGCATCTGCCTAGACGTAGGCTGTGTCACATAGTGTAGCTTTAGGCTCTGAAAATGGAAAACGGCTACTGTTCCTTTCAAGTGATGCTGTGTTTCCGGGCAGACAACCAGGAGGGTGTTGCTATTGTTGTTTATGAAAGGACAGGGTTCAAGCTGATAAGAAACGCCATGAAGGGGGCTGGAGAGATGGTTTAGTGGTTAAGAGCACTGATTGCTCTTCTAGAGGACCTGGGTTCAATTCCCAGCACCGACATGGCAGCTCACAACTGTCTGTAACTCCAGTTCCAAAGGATCTGACACCTTCACACAGACATACATGCAGGCAAAACACCAATGAACATGAAATAAATAAATTTTGAAAGGAAGGAAGGGAGAAAGAATGAAAAGAAGAAGAAAAAAGAAAGACATGAAGGTGCCCCTTAGCCAGCCCAGGCCAGAAAGTCTCCTTTCAGCCCATATACCTATTTACCCAGAATCCATTTGGTGAGACATGACATGTCATATGTTGGAGACCTTCGACAACAATACCACTTACCAGGGTAGGGACATGGAGATCATAAAAATAGTAAAGAGGAAGGAAGACGTGAGTGAAAATAATAAAACAGAAAACATAGGATAGCGTCGGGAGGGAGTTCCGGTGAATACTGAATTCCACCTGCATTTAGTTTTACATATACTTTTATAGCCCAGCACAACAGGGGGGAGAAGACAAAACACTGCTTTTAACATGATACAAAGGACAACTAGAACAGTTGCTTGTTTCAATACTTTTAGCCATCAAGTCATTAGCATTCTGTTATTTAGGCAGGGAACCCAACCTAGCCCAAGTATCTGAAGGCAGCCACTCCCAAAGTCAAACCTCCTATTTCAAAAGAAGGAGCAGAAGTACGCCTGGATTTCCTGACTATTGGTCAGGGTGGAGAGGATCTACCTGTATGGGCCATCTTAATGTCAAAGGAACAAGTAATCACATCTTAGGTCAGGAAGTGTAGCTTTGGTTGTTGTCAACAAGTTTGAACAAGTTAAAACCCTCTGACCTTCAGACAAGGAGAAAAGAGGCTCACATTTTTGGGCCTCCACAGTCTTACACACTCTTAGAATGTAGAAAATAGGAACTATTTGTGGCTTTTGGGGTCAAGTGGACTAGAGAGAGCAAAGTCTTGAAAACATCTCTCTCAAATTTTCTTTCATACTGAGCAGATGGGTTAGAGTTTGAGCAAATATTTCCTTGACTTTCTTCCTGGCACCTCCACTGCTAGATTAGCTTTCCAGCCTCATCTGAGGAGGTGTGTGTTTGCATTCCTCTTTAATTCCTACTTAATAAATCCTAGAGCTCTGTCGTCTGAAGTGAAGAGTGGTCTTTGCCTTGATGTCCTCTTAAAAGCATGAAATTGTGTCCTGAACACACAGTTCTATTATCTCTTTGAACTTCTCATGTACAAACACAGTCTTTACAAAACCAAGTAGGACGATGGTACCTGAAGCTATGAGGATAATATTCCTCTTCAGAGCACACAAAGCCCCGGCTTAGATACTGAGGAGTCCCAGAGAGCAATCAGCTATTGTTTCATCTAACCAATGCCATTAAAACAAAAGACTACATGTTCCAAGAATTAGGAAAAAGCAGACTCCCTTGGGCAGTTTTTCACCTGCCTATAGAACCTGTTCTGTCTTTACCTCGGGCCTCAAACTTGAGCTCCCAGATCTTCAAGGCAAAAAACTCTGCAGTCACCACATCTACGCTGTTTAAAAAGAAATTTAGGAACCATCAGGATGAACTGCAGATCCTTAGGATTGGTAAAGTTCGGTATCACATTATCCCCAGCTTTCAAATAACAATAATAAATCCTCACCAAGCTGGTCAATGGAAATGTCCCCACCTCACAGCATTTGCAGGGATGCTTTTATATCATCTGGTGCATCATAGCCCTAGCTAGCCCTCCAGTCACCCCCAAACCCCCAGCAGTGCAGAATAGAATTATACAGAAATAGCGATAGGGAATGGGATGACTTCCACTGTAGACCGGAGAACCAGAGGGCCTGCCTATGAGCTGGGATCCTTTTCTCAAAAGCAAAGGGCAATAGCAAACCTCCATGGAGGAAATAAAAGGGGCAGAGAATGAGAGGTTGTATGGAGGAGAAGCATGGACATGGGGATATCCCTGCTGGGGAATTTTTAGAGCGTTCGTTTCCAGTGTTCTCTCTAATAGAACTCGTGAGGTGGGCTCAGAGCAAGTCCTGGCCTCTGTCTGCTAAGCAGGGCTGTCCACCAGATTCTAATGAGCACTTACTTCCTCCCATGACATATGTGTCATAGAAGCCACGTTCTTTAAGAATAGAAAGAGCAAGGTCAAACTAAATGTGGTCTTTTAACTTTTTGTGAAAGTTAAACTTTTGAAAGCATTTGAAAAGTTAATTTTCCTTATATATATGCTGGACAAAATGACCATTGAAGCACTTACCTACCTTCATGGGCAGTTTTCTGAGAGGTTTCTTCTAGAAATTCTGAAAAGACTGGAAATTTGAAGACAATCTGCCAGCTATGTGAAGGCCGGTACGAAAAAAAGAAGTGGTCCAGAACCTGATTCCACTGTATCAGAACTGACTCTAAGATGTCATAAGAAGGAAGGCACTCGTGCATATATACAACTGCACTTTGGGGGGGGGGGGGAGTAGCAGTACTTGCTGACAGAGCCCAGTCCTGCATGGCCGCAAGACCAAATTGTTAGGAATATTTCCTAACGCGAGCTCCCTGCCGATGCAAAATTCCCAATCGAGCCAAATCAAGAAATCAGGTTTAAAGGGAGGGGGAACCGGGAAGAGGAGCTAACTCGACCACCTGGAGGAAGGAAAAGGAACCACTTGTTCCTCTTTTGGGAGCTCATTTAAATACTCTGAGGAAAAAGTGGTCCTGACCCCACCCCCAGGGAGGGGTCAGGACCTGGCCTGCTGGGATTTGGAGTCCAGAGTGCTAACTCTCAGGGTCAGGGGGCTAGGATAGATGCAAGGGGCTGGGGTCTAAGCTCCCAACTTGACACAAATGAAATCTCAATTTCACCAGAAGGAGGAGTTTATAGGGTTAGGAAAAAAGTGACTTCCTCCGGGCCAGAAAACACTTGCTTTTGTTCCAGGAGCCTTGCGGGCCACTAAGCATGGGTCCCAGGGCTCATTACATATTACTATTTCTTGTGATCAAAAAAATGGAATCTGATCTGCTCCAAAGACTAGAACCATTTCATGTTGTTGTCTTCCCCCTGTAACGGTTAACCCAGCTGGACCTGTCAATCACCAAGCCAGGAGGCTACTCCTTGGAAATGCAGTGGCTGAAGACATGCTAGGAAAGGGAGAGGAATAACTAGCCCTTTAAGGAGATAACCGATTTACCCTTCCCGGAAATCCTGACCCTGCGCAGATGCTGACAGGGCCATGGCCGCATCTCTCTGCTCATCCTGCCTGCTTCTCTGCAGAAAGCTATAACTTCTTTTGCTTTAAATCTCTTTTTCTTTTCCCCATAAGTCCAGGCTTGTTCTTGCTGATGTTTTCGGTTTTTTTCACACTTTCTCTGAAGCTACTGCCAACCCCACCCACTAACCCACCCACCCTGTGACTGCTCATGTCTTCCTCCTCTGAGCAACTGCCAAGAGTTGCAGCTTGTCTACCCTGTTGCTTTTTCTTTCAATCTCCAATAAAATTGTGCTAGAACTTTCTTTTGATTCTGCTTCTAAACTCTTTTGATAGTGAGATTAGGAACCCAAGGAGGGAACTCCAACTTTCCCAGCAACAAGTGACTCAATGTGGGGGCTTCCCAACATTTCTTGTAACCTTCATCTCATACTAAGTCAGACAAATTCCTGGCTCTGGGATCTAGCTGTAAAGTAGAGATATTATGAAAAATGGTTTTTATATTACATTAGATAAACCACACAGGAGAAAGCAATTCGGTTTCCTGGAGGACAACCATGGACAAGACGGCTATAGTCACATTGTAACAGGCTTCCAGATCCTTGTGGTTTCCCAGATCTTAGCACAACTGACTCCATGATGGAAGTACCATTTATGTAGCACCACCTGCCAAAATGAAAACAAAGATCTAGTCTATCAAAGTCCATAGTTTTGGGAAAGTCTTTAAATGTGCTAACCTTTCTTTTTGGCTTCTAGAGTTCTGCTTTCGGCTAACTGTCCTTGTTAACTGAACTATATCAAGCCAGGACATGGTTTTTATGCTTAAAAGTTCACCCTGAGAAAGGCTCGGGGCTATACTGAGATCCCAGACACCCAGTGTAGTCAACAGCTGGTGATTAAGACTTTTTATTGGCTTAAATCCATGTCCAAGCAGTCTTCTCTAGTGGATACCCCATTATCAAATAGAATCTGTACCAAAAAAAAAAAAAAAAAGAAAGAAAAAGAAAAAAGTACATCTGAGTAACTAAATGCCATGACTGAGGTCAGATCTTGGAACTTCCTCTGTGTGTTTAACAGCTATGAGAGTAAGGAGAATTTATATAACTTCTCCAAGCTTCACAGTCTCAGAGCTGGAGTGGGAGTAGGCATTCTAATAATCAGAAAAGCATTTTATTTGTTTGTTTATCTGTTTTTCAATATAAGGTTTCTCTGTGTAGCCCTGACCATCCAGAAACTTATTCTGTACACCAGGCTAGCCTTGAACACAGAGATCCACTTGCCTCTGCCTCCTAAGTGCTAGAATTAAAGGTACTCACCAACACATCCTGATTAGAAAAACATTCTAACTGTATTATAAAATATATATTACTTTTGATATGGAGATCGAGAATGTGTTCTATTCTTTCATCTACATATCCAAAAAAAAAGGGGTTCTAATCTACTGATTACTAAACCCTAGGATTAGAGAATTAGTTAAGTGGAGCAAGGCTAATAGACACCAAGAATCATAGCACAGGGAAGCAAAGACTCCTTATAATTAGAGATCCAGGGGCTGGAGAGGTGGCTCAGATTAAGTAAGAGCACTGGCTGCTTTTCCGGAGGTCATGAGTTCAGTTCCCAGCAACCACATGGTGGCTCACAACCATCTATAATGCATTCTGGTGCCATCTTCTGGCATGCATTGCAGGTATAGATGCAGGCAGAACAGTGTATTCATAGTAAATAAGTAAAGCTTTGTCATACATCAAAGCCTTTTCCATAAAGTCATAAACAATCTCAGCTTTAGAAATCCTACTTTTTTATATAAATAGGTTTGTTTAAAAACCTATTTTTAGGGGCTGGAGAGATGGCTCAGTGGTTAAGAGCATTGCCTGCTCTTCCAAAGGTCGTGAGTTCAATTCCCAGCAACCACATGGTGGCTCACAACCATCTGTAATGAGGTCTGGTGCCCTCTTCTGGCCTGCGGGCATACACACAAACAGAACATTGTATACATAATAAATAAATAAATAAATAAATATTTAAAAAATATTTTTAACATTTGTTTATCAAACCATTCATGTATAATTTGTTTTACCCCTTCCCGGCCTCCATCCTCTTTTTAATGGGGCACGGCCCCTTTTCTTGAGGAGATTCCTATCGACTGGAGACAGAGAAGCAATGACGAATGAGTGACCAGTACTCTTAAAAGGGGTGCCTGTGAAAGCCTGAGCCACGAAGGGTGGGTGTTTCCTAGGAAGTGTCCCTCAAACGGCTCCTGTGTGGTAGAGCTGGTCCCCAGGTGGTGGTGCCCCCTGGGAGATGACTGGGCAATGAGAGCACCAACATCGTTCCATAGTTCATGGGTTAATCCTTTGTTTAGTTCACACTGATTGGACTACTCAGTGGCGGGGCTGAGGTAGAGGAAGCACGATCCTTGAAGTCCGTGCTGGGACCCCCACCCCCCTCCTCTGTCTCTTTCTGATTCCTGGATGCCCTCAGGTAAACAGCCATCTTCCACCAAATCCTTCCGCCAGGCCCCAGACCTCACCACAATGAAGCCAGCCTGCCGTGGACTGAAAAGCTCTGAGACCGTCTGTCAAAATAAATGATCCCTCCATGAAGTTGTTCTTCTCAGGAACTTTGTCCCCAGAGAGAAAAGAAAATGACTGACAGGGCTGGAGAGATGGCTCAGTGGTTGAGAGCATTGCCTGCTCTTCCGGGGGTCCTGAGTTCAATTCCCAGCAACCACATGGTGGCTCACAACCATCTGTAGTGAGGTCTGGTGCCCTCTTCTGGTCTGCAGACAGACAGAATATTGTATACATAATAAATAAATATTAAAAAAAAAAAGAAAGAAAGAAAATGACTGACAATCGTGTTCAACCAGAGGTGGAAGGGTGAGGGAACACTCCGATGAAGACAGAAACGCTGAGCTCTGACTGCAGGCAGGAGCTGCAGGCAGAGGGAGTTAGCTAGAAAGCAGCCCTTTGACAAATGAGATCAGGGCAGTTTAGAGACAGGAATCTGTAGCTTTGTGGCTGCTTTGAAGCATGAAAGGTGGGTGTGGAGGAGATGAATGCAGAGAGGTTGGCCAAGCCATGCAGGCAGGGCCTCGCAGGCTGTGCTTCGGAGGTGGGTCCTGATCAGAAGGACAGCACAAGCCTTTGAAGTCTGTTCAGGAGAATGGTACGTCATGACCAGACCTGTTGAGATTTTCCCATTCACCGGTCTAACTAACCGTGAAGGAGAGAAATGAAAGTCAACTTGGAGTAGGGACTTTAGATTTATGATGACACTTGTGGAGATTTTCAAATATGGTTAGTGTGTGCAAAAAAAAAAGTGGCTAGTCAAAATATAAGAAATAGAAATCTTGAATCTGGTGAACTTGGGTCTGAATAGTTAGGAGAATGGGTATAGGCTGGGTTCCCAGATCTCTAGTTAGCTTTCCCGCCACATTTTCTTATTTTGAATAAATAACTGCTTCCAAAGGGGTAGTCTGACCTTCCTCAAAATCAAAGTCCCAACTGTAATCAGGCACAATTTCAGATCCTCTGTAATACCTCATCCTTGCCCAGTCTCAACAAATGTTTACACCATTTCTGAAAACTCCCAGCTTTGTAGGCAGACTCTAATTATGATTGCAGACAGGGCATGTTGTTTTCCAAGACTACTTCTGCAGGCTGGTCACTTTGCAAGAGGACTGTGGTTGGCTCATCTCTGATGTCCTACCCGTTCCTACCCTACAGCTATTTGCTGGATATTCCCAGCCTTTGCTTTAGATGCTGGCCACAGAATGGTGAAGAAGATCATAGCTTCTTGTCCTTAGCGGCACTTGCTCTACCAGAGGCTGAGAAACACAGAGCAACACGATAAAAATCTAAGTCCACATGGATATAACTGCACAATGGAAACATAGAGGAAACAACAAAGACAATGAACCCAGAAGTAAACAGTTAAGCTAAAAGTCAGATTCTCTTAATAGCCTGGGATGCATGAAAAGAGTATGCTAGACAGAAGGAATAGTCCTTGCCAATATCTTATGTATAGAACCAAAATTGTAGAAGAAAGCGTTCTATAATGAGATTGGAAAGATGGGCAGCTCACCTATGACCTCAAACATCATAGAAAAAGGGGTTTATACATATATAAATAATATATATATTCATCGGGAGATGGACATGACCTTGGATATAGTCTCCATCTCCTTAGAGTTGTCATATTTCTATACCTTGAATCTGTGGAGAAAAGCGGAACAGTACTCCATGGCTTTGCCTTCCCTGAGAATGTTTCAGATGAAAGCAGCCAAACCATGCTGATGATCTCCCTTCAGTAGAAATTTACCTGGGCTTTGTTCCAGCATCTTTAGTAATGTTATTGATTATTTCTCCAGGCGCAGGAATGTATACCACTCTTTGTCCAACAAGGAGAGCTGAGCAAAACACAGAACAAAGTCTCTATTATGATGTGTGTGGAGCCTTGGTGTGTGGTACCTCTGATCCTCGTGCTGCCTTGGAGCATGAGAACTAGAGATGGGATGATGGAACAGGAGAGGGCTAGCAGGGCCTATTGTGACTGGAACTCTGAAAGGAAAAAGAGGAGAAGGAGGCTGGTGCAGAGTCAGTAGCTCATCGCGGCAAAAGAGCTCAAGCAGGTGATAAATTCCGGTAGAGAGAAAGCAGAAATGAAGGTCGGGGGGACAATGTGGCTTTGTGCCCCTTGGAGTGAGATTGTGGCTAGCATCAGAATCGCAGCTGGGATTCATTTGTTTCTCCTGAGTCACCAGGAAGAAGCAGTGGTAATTAGTTCTACAGGTCCAGTGAACAAATCCTGGAGAAACCACAGGTAGAAGTCAGACTAGAAAGTGAGGTTTGAGAGCCAACCTTCTGTTCCATTGTGTTCTCCCAATCGGGTTTTCTCTGTGTCTTGAAGAGCTGGAAACACTTCTTAGAACACAGAAGAAACGTGGTGGTGGGACTGGTATTTATATAAAGAAGAAAGCTATCTATGGGATAACAAGCTATTCTTGGAATAATAAGCTTCCTAAGAAGTCCTGTCTTAAATATGAGTGCCTGGTACTGACAATTCCCAGCCCGCCCCCCCCCCCCCCCCCCCCCCCCCCCCCCCCCCCCCCCCCCCCTCCTGACCCTCTTCCCCCTAAACAACAAACCACCCATCCTTAGAAGAAGCTTGTTTTTAGTTATCTCTAGATTCCAAGCTGATCATTCCTTTTGCTTGATAGGAATGTAGATGAGGCTGTGCAATGAGCTCTTGGGTCGTGGGCTCTTTTGCCCAGTCCCTAGCATTTTTATCAATGCCCTCACAGTCAAGCACGGCCCATGTGTCAGTGATCTCACAGAGACACTATTGTTAAGACTCCATGATGGTTTTCCTTGGGGTGGAGAGTGAGGAGGAGGGGTCCTCCATGAGTTCCAACGTGCATAACAACGGGGCTGTCAGAATCTCACTCAGAGTAGAAGCCTGAGCATGTCACTCAAATCACAGGGGAAATGTATTGGCTGCTTGTCAAAGGTTGAATTGATTTTAAAATTGCTTTGATGACTTATATATTCAGTGCGCAGTCTGGGGCCTCTGTTTATCTCTCCATATGAGCCTGATCACAGCTTGAGAGCATTTGAAGCTTGCTCTATTGGCCGTTTGAAAACACAGGTTGCGGTCACGTGGAGTATGGGCTTCCAGTTGCTGAGAGTCTCACATTCAGAGTTCACTCTTGGCTAGCCTCCAAAGCATTGAATGAATAGGTCTATTTAAAATGAAATTTCAGTTTGATCTCACCACCGAATGCTTTTGAATTAAACATATACCTACGTTGTGCATATGATTTTACTTGGAGTTCTATAGCACGGGAGAGCTCGAAAGAAGAGACCAGCACAGGAAACCAAAAATGTCCCCAGCCCACAGGTTAAATTGGTCGCATTACCTATTTTTGCCTTCCAAGTTCAGTCGAGGGTTCTGGACAGCAGGAGGTCTGACTTTTGCCCGAAACTCCCACCAGGATAGATAAGAAAACCTTGCCAACATAGACTGAAAGTTCAGAATTGGACAACAAAGATTAGACTTTCGTTCACCTACGAATTGATTAATGAAAAGGGGGAGGAAGAAGCTGCAGGAAGAGTCAGGAGGGAATCGGAGCTGCAGCTCTTGTGAATGGCTAAGCTTTTGTGCTACGTGTTAGATTACCGAGGGTGATAATTAGTTGAAACTAGGAAAATGGAAAGTAAGCCTGGAATGTGATAGCCTGAAAAACCAGAGTCCCTAGAGCTCCGAACTTGTCCTGTCACGACGCGCGGATGTTTGCGCAACTTTCCCCAGGGTGGGGGCCACACAAATTCTTTATGCTAATGGACACATTTGACGGAGTCACCTAAAAGCTAACTGGGGATATTCATTACCCTGCGAGGTGCATGCTCAGTTTGCGTGGACATGGAAAGAAGCTTTGAAGATGGAAGCAGAGATGAACCAGGTCTGCGTTTGAAAACTCAGAAGGTTGGGGCTGGAGAGCTGGCTCAGAGGTTAAGAGCATTGCCTGCTCTTCCAAAGGTCCTGAGTTCAATTCCCAGCAACCACATGGTGGCTCACAACCATCTGTAAGGAGGTCTGGCGCCCTCTTCTGGCCTTCAGGCATACACACAGAATATTGTATACATAATAAATAATAAAAAGGACTATGTTCAAAGATGAAACTGGCTTCTTATTAAAAAAAAAAAAAGAAAACTCAGAAGGTTAATGCCTGTGTTGGTGATAGTCTAAGAAGCTTAGGATTTCTTTTTCTGGTTATTTTCAGTCCTTGTCCATAGTGAGGAGCAGGGGTGGGGGTGTCAGTTGTCTTACCTTTAGAGAATAAAAAAACCTTGAAGCCAGCGTGATGGGTGTGGCTGGATAACAATCCAGCAGTGTGCTAACCTTCCTTTCAGGGCTCAAGACTACTACCGAAGAGCCAGTAAGGGTTGGGTACAGCAGGCCCAATTTGCCTCTAACATTTTCTTTCTTTTTGTTTTCTAAAACAAAGGACCTAAATGCTGAATTCGACAGAGATAAGTACATCCCGTCTGGGCCAGCTGAGTTCCAAGGCTGCTAGTTCAGACACCAAAGGTTAAAGGTTAAAAGCCGGGCAAAAGGTGATCATCCCGCTTGGGCCAGTCCACACATTTCTGAATAATGGTTTCAAGGGAACAATCAGAGATGGCTTTCCAGCAAAGTCAATCAGACTTAGTTTCAAAGTCCTTTACTTTTCAGAGACCCCAGGAAGAGTCCTACGCTCTTGGTTTTTAGACCTTGTCCTGTTTTTTAGACCTTGGAAAATGGAGGTGTTTTAACTGTCATTGATTAAACTGTTTCTTTTCCTCTCTGACTTGCCTTCCATTTCCCCTTGTGTTGGAGGTTCTAGAATACTTGTGCACGCTGTGAATGTCTGAGAGAGCGAGGTTGCATTGGGAATCCTTTAGCTTGGGTGTAGTGTGATTATGGTTGTGTGGCTTACAAGGGCTTCTGTGTATACTTATTACAAGGCTGGGACTCAGAGATGCAAGACATAAAGTAACATTGTGACTTCAATTGGTCCCATGGTGCTCAGTCACACAGTTTGGGATAGCAAACTGAAAAAGAAAAAGAAAAATCCTTTAACAATGTGTGGGGCCAGTAGCTAGTCTGTCTTTGTTTTGTTTTGTTTCCCTCTGGCTTTGTGCTGTTTGTGGAACCAGACAACATATCTGCATGTCTTTCACATTCTAAACAACTATTGCATATCTGGGTTGTGTGCTGTTTCCTGAGAAGCTCAAAAACTGTAGCTCTGACCCTGCCAGTGAGTAAAGACATCTAAGAAGTCAGCTAATGCTACCAGGGACTGGAGGTCCACATGGCAAGCTTTTCCACAATTTCAGAGTCCAGAGCTGAGAGCGGGGTAACCTTTACTGCTGTCAGCTTTAAAGCCTCAAGGAAGCCTCTGCAGACCAAGCCTGCCTGACCAGTCCATCCAGCAATCCTGAAATCTGTAACCCTCTCTGGGACTAAGTGCCCTGAACGAGGGATGCCTGTCAAAGACTGTAACGTGTGACCTCAGATGGCTTCCATTCTCCAAGAACCGGGCAGAGTGTGCCACTGGAGAAACCATGATCCTCTGTCAAAAGCATTTGCCTCAAACTACTATTACTTCTTGATCTCACATATGAGGTACCAAGTCAGGAGGCCTTTCCCTCTCATCTCAAATCCCCACCTGAGCTCCTCCCCAGAGTCAAGTTCCTGAGAACCTTCATAGAGAAAACAAAGCAACAGAAATTAAGCTCAAAATGATGTACCTTTTTCTGAGAACACACTCCCTCTTTCTCTTTGATTCCCTAAAGCTCTGAAGTCGTCCTCGGCGCAACCAGAAGGTTTTGTTTAGTGTCCTAACTTGATTTTCTCATTTCTCAACCTCTCTGCTTCTTTCACGGCCCATCTATAAACCATATTCCAAAGGACGTTAATTAATAAAGTGGCTAATGGGATGCAATGTGGTGTCAGGATCCATTATCACACACTCTTTCTTCTGTTCTTCAAAGCATAATTGGGACGCTGGAGTCCCAAGCAATTTCAGTCATCAAATGAGTTAAACACATTTTCCAGGACAAATGGAAATTTGTAAGTCTATTCCAATGTAATAATAGCAGATTAAAGATAATTAAAAAACTCATAAATAACTGAAAATACAAATACTAGCTAATTCTAAATTTCAAATATTATCATTGATGAGAAGTTTTGAGGCATAGGATATACTTTTTTCTCCTTTTTGTTTAGTCTTTGTGTCTTTCAGAGCATGTAGTTCCATCCCATTCATTCCTCCAGTCCTTCAAATTCACCCTCTGCCCTTGCAGTGTCCACCCCAAAATAAAATAAAAGTTAAGGGAAAAAGAAAAAAAGAAGAGAGAAGTGAAAAAAAATCAGTCTCATGGAAGCTGTAGTGTGACATTGTGAGTCACACAAGAAATCCTTTAATCCATAGATCTGTCTTTGCAAGTGTTCCTTGCAGTCATTGGTCTGGTTTGAGTACACTAATGTCGGGTACACTAGTGATGCTGGGCCTCACTGGAACTCCTCTTGGTTATCCGGCTGTTGCCTTGTGTTGTGGAAATCCTGAAGCTTTGGGTCCCTTCACATGCTCTTGCAGATCATAGATGGGGTGGGCCAACTCATAAAACCCTGGTTCTGGCCTGGGTAGTTGCAGGGTTGGTCAGTCCACCAGTTTTCCCTGTTGTTACCAGCAGGTAAGCTCTCCTGCATTGTTTTGGATGCGATTACCTCTTGCTGCAATGAGCAAGGGGTGGGGTCAATGCTCTTGCTTTCATGTCCTCAAGGACGAATCTCCCAAACTTATTATACCTTCAGGGTCAGCATTACCGTGTTGCCCAGGCAAAATGCAGGGTCTGCTCTCCCGAGTGCTGCAGCTGGCGGTGGGCAGAGGCAGCAGGAATATACTTTTACATGTCTGTGCACACTATAAAGACACCACACCATTAACCATTGATACTACCCACATATCAGCAACCAGTTTTTAATTACATTCTTGGGACACATTGTCAACTCTTAGTTTAGTAAAACTTAATCCTCTTTTCAAAACCACCAGACTTCAAGTATAATAAAACGTAATTTATGATTTCAACTACCCATCAGTAAAGCCACTAAGAGTGAACAGTGTTGAGCATCCTCCTTTTGTCAGCTTTTACTTTCGTCAACATAACATAAATTGAAAAGTTTTACAGAAAATTTTCTAAAGTAAAAGTCCACCTGATGGCAGTTACCCACACGGGCCACCATCAGTCCCTCCTGATGTAGTCACACCCCTGTGGAGTTTTCTGCTGCACTGTAACAGGTTTGGATTCAGTCACCAAAAGCTATGACACAGAAGAGTATATGCCACTTTTCAGAGTAAGTTGTAGAAAAACCGAAGCCTCCAGCCAATAGCAAGCTTGGAACTGCAGCATGCCAGGATCCACCTGAGTGGACCGACAAGCAGGCAAGGAGGCTTGACTGTCACTCACCATGCAAGCCTCTGTCACCATTGTCATGAGAGCACGTCTTGATAACCCCACAGACTTGAGAAAAGACTATGTATGCTTGAAACTCTGAGGTCACATGCTGAAGAAATAATGATCTTCCCTGTTCAATGAATATTCAAACCTTGAAGGCATGAGAAGGGCAGAGTGCAAACAGAGTTATCAATGGCATTGCTCTGCTTCTGCTTTAAACTCATCTTGTCTTAAACTGAGCAGTGGTAGTTCACGCTTTTAATCCCAGCACTCAGGAGGCAGAGGCAGGTGGATCTCTATGAGTTCGAGGCCAGCCTGGTCTACAAGAGCTAGTTCCAGGACAGGCTCCAAGACTACAGGGAAACCCTGTCTCAAAAAATCAAAACCAAAATAAAAACAAAAGCAAAACTAAAACCTCATTTTGTCTTAATCCACAATAAGAACCGTGAGTTGGAGCCCCACGTTTCTGAGGTATACTTAAATCACATTGAATTCCTGCAGCCAAATTCTTTGGATGTGACTTTCTTTACATTTGCTATACATGGAGAGACCATTCCTGGTTAGGTCAATTAGTGCTTCCTCAGAAATTGTTGACTTACGCCATATGCCAAGTCAGAAAGGCATTTCTTGACTTACCAAGGGAATAGAATATGAAATATTCAATTTTGAGGGTGCCAAGGTAGAGGTCAATAGCGGTTAATCCGCTGATATTTCAGTCAGTCTTTTCAAGCACAAAACTATGGAGCAAGCAGAAACTATGGCTATGAATATTTTAAGATGCCCTTTCCTTTTTCTTTATTTCTCCTGCTTTGCCAAACAGGCGTTTTATTTATGACTTTTCTGATACGGTGTTCTGGGGGTGGGGAGGGAAGAAGAGACCGGAGCTGGTTTCTTTCTGAATCACCCTCTGAGAGCTTGTCACAATGCAGGTGCACAGCAGACATGACAAACAATTTGATTTTACCCAAGCCCTCTCTTCTCGGGCAAACCCTAATGAGATTCCGTGAGAGAGAGAACAACACGAGAGAAATAACGTTCCTAACATTTAAGGACGCAAGCGAAGTCGTACGCAGGCACATTGGCACTTTGTAATATCTTCCTAATGAAATCTTGCTTGACTCGAAGGTGAAATGCGCACAGCGTGTTGCAACAGAACAGGAGCTGGTATGGAGCCCAGCAAGACTTAGATTCAAGGCAACGTGCACATGCTTTTATCTTGCTAATCTGCTGGAACAACGTAGATTTTACACTTTTTATGATTCCATACATATTTCCTTACCTGTGTACATTTTAACCAAGTAAGACAAAGAAAAGCTTTGTGTGTAATGTTAGGTAATAGTAAGTAATCATTCCTGTACTATTTTCCCATTGAGATGTTTTTCTATGAAGAATTCATCGTTACCCAAGAATCCTGGAATTTGTCTCATCAAAACATACGGAAACCTGCTCCGTCTTCCAGGAGTTAGTATACGGAATGCATTTCCATTCCAGGCAACCAGGAAGTCGAGCTTTAGCTGCGAACTTAAAATAGGAACTGTGATAAATAATTACTGCCAGAAAGCTAAAAATAGACTTTACTCATAATTCCTACAAAAATAATGCAGGGAAATGTTGGGGCTTTTTTCTCAAGTACTTCCTGGCTATGCAAATGTCCAAGTGTGATTTGGCAACAGGTGGACAAACAACCAAGTTTTGTGTCAGCCGAGACAAAGCAATTGGCCATCTCAGAGATGCTGTCTGTGAAGCAGGGTGTGGGGTAGGTGGATGTGTGGGGAGGAGGGGAGGGAGTGGAGGCAGGGTATTGGAGGGTGAGGGACTGGGATGGACTTCCGTGCTTTCTTAAACAAGATCAGTGTCAGCACTCCGCCCCCAGCTTCGACTTATATTTATTTATTTGTTATTTATTTTTGTTTTTTAATAAGATCTTGCTTGTCAATCTCCCATGAGACTGAACCGAAAGGAAGTACTATCAAGGGCCCAATACACATCCAGCCAGAGCACAAAGAACTGTGTCCGTGAGTCAGCGCCTTCCAAAATTGAGTTTGGCCAACGAAGCAGGCATTGTAGGAGATCTTTAATGCTCAGCAACATCTGTCACCGACCGAGACATTTCCAACCGCTCTAAAGCTCCTATTGGCCCAAACTGCTCCCAGGTCACTAATAAGTCCAGGCTGACTTTACCAAACCGAGACTATTGTGGAGAAGCAAGCACCAAGTACATATCTCCCAGCAGAATGCACTGCCTGTGTTTGAATCACCTTGTAGCCTGTTTCAGCCTGCATCCCGGGGCAAACAACATAAGGCAATTTCAATGATGGTTTCGAAAAAGAGAGAGATAACAATAAAATCTGTCTCATAAGGTGGCTCGGAAAACTGAAAGAGACGAGGATGCAGAAGCGATGTGCAGTAAGCGCTGGCTCCATCGTCCTAGTCATTGTTCCCCTGCTTCTTCCCATTGCTAATATCAGGGTTTGAAGCTATGATTCTGATATCAGACTCTGCACTGGCACAGTTAAATGAAAAAAATTATTGTGTATGCATTAAAAAGTGGGTACTATTACAAAGCCTGTTTACTAAGTCAATCCATAGGTTTGGGTCTATGATGTGTACAAGATACACAGAGCATGGTTTTAAATGCTGAATCCACCACCTGGCCTCTCGTGTCTCCATCCCTATATTCCACACGATCACTATTTCACATTTACTTTTGGTTTGTTTGTTTGTTTGTTTTGAGACAGTGTCTCTCTGCTGTCCTGGCAAGTAGACCAGGCTGGCCTCGAGCTCACAGAGATCTCTCTGGCTCTGCCCCGCTGGGTGCTGAGAATAGAGATACGCACCATCTCACTGGGCTCACACCTGCTGTTAGACTATTTTCCCAACTCCTCCTTCTTCTACTCTCCCTAGGAATTCTCAACCTCCCTCACGACAGAATTCTCAGCATAAATGCCGAAGAGAATTCTGAGCCGTCTTTCTCCACTCCGTAGAACAAAAGCGATAGCTAACAGGAATGCCGTAATGCACTCATGTTCTTATAAAAATTAAGATAAAGAGACATGAAGAAGGGAATCCTAGAAAGCTTTAGGCTTAATAACTTTCTGAGGGAAAAAAAAAAAAGGTGCATGGGGAGGGGGAGCTCTGAAATGAAGTCCT
>NW_026067946.1:7606092-7618562 GCF_014885135.2 Alexandromys fortis
CGGGCCCCCCCCCCCCCCCCCCCCGCCGTTCTCTACGTTACTTTTCTCTCTCTCAGGATAGTTTGCTCTGACTCTCTGCACTCAAGGTAGAAAATTCCTTGCTTTGTGTTGCCTCCCAGCTCAGAAACATTCCAGAAGTATCTGGATGTGTTTGGAGCTCTGCTATACTCATGGGCCAGTGCCTTATCCAGCCATCATCAGAGAAGCTTCCTTCCGCAGCAGACAGGAACAGATTCAGAGACTCACAGCCAGACATTCCACACACACAGAGCCCTTGGAATACATATCCCTAAAGGGGATGTCTCAGGAGGGAGGGAAAACTGGAACTGGTATGTAAAATTTTAAAATGGGCTATCTCTGTCAAATTCCTCCACTCAGAGTTCAGGGAACCTCTGAGAAAGTGGAGACAGAAAAGGCATAAGAGCCAGAGGAGATGGAGGACAGCAGGAGAACAAGGCCCTCTGAATCCATCGAGCAATCATATGAGCTCACACGGACTAAAGCAGCAAGCACAGGGCCAACACAGATCTCCACCAGGTCCCCAGTGTATGTATTAGAGCCCTCAGCTTAGTTTTTTTACGGGAATCCTGAATGTGGGAATGAGTGCGCCCCTGATTCCTGTGCCTGCTCTTTGGGCTTCCTGTCTTCTGATGGGTTGCCTGGTCCAGCCTCGATGTGATCTGTTCTGTTTTATCTTACTGTATTTTATTTTGTCATGTTTGGTTGTTTTCTCTTAGAAGCCTTTTCTATTCTAAGGAGAGACACAAAGGGAGTGGATCCAGAGGGGAGGGGAAAAGAGGAGGACGTGGGTGGAACATAGGGAGGGAAAAATTATAAACTGAATATATTGAGTAAGAGCCTATTTTCAATAAAAGGAAAAAACAGTGTTGGGGTTACATATGAGCCCTTCACTCTCGGTACTGTGTCAGGGAGTCATGTGTTCATTCTTTCTTTCAGTTATTGCTCAGCAATCCCTTTTGTCAACCACAGAGAAAAGTATGAGACATGGCAGGCCCTTAAAGAAACCTGAGCCCACCTGGGGAGGGAAACTGGTGATCATGAAAATCAGGCGCTCCTATGGGCGCTAGAGCGCGCTGACAGCACCTTTTCACTTCAGAGACGGGAGAGATTCGAGTGCTGCTCTCGGTGACGGTGACGCTCTTCTGCAGGACTGAGAAAGCGGAGCTCTTTCAGTGGTCGCTTCACTAAGCTGAATAGAGGATCAACGTTGCAGAGTCAAGATATGTACAAAAGAAATTCAAGCACGCCTTTAATCCCAGCACTCGGGAAGCAGAGGCAGGCGGATCTCTGTGAGTTCGAGACCAGCCTGGTCTACAGAGCTGGTTCCAGGACAGGCTCCAAAGCCACAGAGAAACCCTGTCTCGAAAAACCAAAAAGAAAAAAAGAAGAAGAAAGAAAGAAAGAAATGGGAGGGAGGGATTAATTGGCCCTTGTCACCCATTAAGTTCTAATTCATATTTTCTTATTAGATATAGGAATCAGGGGCCGGACAGATGGCTAAGAGGTTACGAACACATTCTGTTCTTGCTGAGTACTCAAGTTCAGTTACCAATATCCATGTGAGCAGCTTCCAGCAATCTACCTCCAGCTCCAGGGGATCCTACAACTTTTTCTGGCCTTTTGGGAAATTGCAATCACACGCACAAACCCACTCAGACACACACATGCACACATGCACACGCACACTCACATATAAATGCACCTAATTCAAAATTTTAGAAAAGTCTTTTTAAAAAAGAAGTGGGAAGGGATATGGCAAAAAGGATTCAGGAGTCAGGTATCTGTGATTGATTAAGCACAACTGTATCTGCAAACAAGGGTGATGCACTGAAGTCTCAAGTCAGCTGGCAGAAACAAGGGTGATTCACTGAAGTCTCAGGTCAGCTGGCAGAGATGTGCAGGGACAGGCTGGTCATTTTATCAGCATCCATCACGAACATCATTACCACATGATGGAACAGCAGAAACCCTTGTCTTCCAGGTCTGACTTGGTCCCTCCCTACGGCCTGGCTCTAAGTATGAACAGCTCATACAGAAGACCAAGGTGAAACTTGACCAAGGTTAATTGCAAGGAGGCATAAAAGCAACTTCAAGACTCTCACGGGTTAGAAAATATACTAGAACTCTAACCAAAGAAGGATGATCTGTGAGCTCTGCTTTTCCTTCTAAATATGCCAAGCCCTTGTTTTCCCTCTATTTCCGCATCGCCATTTTGAGTCCTTCAGAGCTAGATCTCCATAGGACCAAGGTTTTCCTCCCTACTTTTCAGTTCCACTTCCAGTCCGTTCTTAGAGTATCTTCTTTCCAAGTTTGTGACATCACTCTCTTCTCAGAAACCTGTTTTCGTCTACACCAGATGCATAGGCTACTGTTCAAAACTTCCTCTTATCCATTCCTGCCAAACTGGTCACACTCCCACCTGTGGTGCGCTCATCCTGTCTCCGCCTTACTCCTCTGCTGGAGAGCTTAACATCAGTAGCTCAAATCATTCAGTCCTTCAGGTCAGTGAAGTTTCAGGCTCTTCCGGAAACCTCACTGTGACTTTGGCTTCTCAGTGAATAGACGTTCTGATGAACGCCTATAATCCTGAGGGCTGTATTTTGTATCTAAAGTGTCCCTCAAAGGCCCATGTGCTGATGGTTTGGTTGCCAAGAAAGATACCACTGGATGGGGCTAGAACTTTGATACATAAAACCCAATGGGGGGTCTTCAGGTTATTGAGGGCATCCTTTACAGAAGAATGTGGGGACCCAGGCTCTCTTTCAGCTCTGGACCATGAGGTCATCAGGTCTACTCCGCCACATACTTTCATCTGATAGACTACAGGCTCCCAGGACAGACACGTTATACACTAACACCCCGAAGCAGTGATCCTAAATCACCCTTTCCTTTGGTCATTATGGGTATTTGTTACAGAAAGCTAAATAATAGAACAGATCCAAGGATACTGTAAATAATGATGCATTTTGATACATTTTAATTGTGCTCTCCTGGTTAGCACCTGGCACCAAACCTGTCAAACCGGTTTGATACGCTTTTAATAAATGAAAGAACGAATCATGTACTGGCCATGGCATCTATTGTCTTTATCTCCCACGTAACCATTCACTCAAGCCATTGTCAAGACTTTATCCAGAAGTGTGTACTCAGTAGTTTCTAAGTGTGACACGTGAGGGACCTGCCATCATGACACTACACGCAAACTCCTCCCTCCACAAAGGGGACAACACATTGGAGGAAAGATGATCTTCAAAGTATAAATGGAAGCAGTAAAAGCTAAGGCAGTTGTTTGGTGAAGGCCAAATGTTTGTTATATACGTATTTCAGGGCAGAGAAACAGCAGACAGAGCAAGAAGCATTCCTGCATTAGTTATGTCTTCCTACAAAAACTCTTGGGGGCAAGACAGGCCAACCTAGGAGAAATAAGTTCAAATGTGTGGAAAACCAGGTATCCATGTAGGTGGTCTGTTCCCCAAAATATAAAGACATGGCTGTCAGAGTTGGAATGGGAAGGAGAGGGTTTATATGCTCAGTTGTTGACTGTACCTCCAAGTTTCTGAGTAGACAATATCTAGTCATCGATCCCAGGTGCTGTGTGTGGGTTCCTCTGGTGATTCATGTGTTCGTCAACTGTTTTACTAGGTGCTCCCTGTTAGATTCCTCACGAGTTCAAGCATGCAAGACACTGGGCCAACCTTTCAGAGAAAAATAAGACAGATGAAAAGGACAAACATTGACACTGAAGGAGGCATAATCCAGACCCCAGTGGATGGGACAGTCACTCTATGAGAGCCCACAGAAGACAACCAATTCTGCAGGCATCCCATACTGTGGAACTGGCTCCCCACTAGAACTTAGAATGCTAAACTCTACATTACTGTAAGGCAGACACTTTGCATTTTACTATTTCTGACACTGAAATATAACTTAATATTTCAACAGTGCTTTCTGTGTGTCAGGGTGTACTCTGGGTTCTCTCAGGATTAACTTGCCTCACCTTTACATCAGCACTATCAAGTAGGTACAGCCATCAACTCCATAGAAGAGGAAATTGGGTCACTGAGAAGGAGAGTCATTTGCCCAGTGAAACAGAACTTAACAGTGTTCAAAACAGGGTCTGGACTCCAGAATCCATGAGCATCCATGGTGAATGTAAGTGTGTGTGTGTGTGTGTGTGTGTGTGTGTGTTATACTTATTTATCTATTTATGTGTGTGTATTTTTATGTGACATACACACTTAAATTCATTGTGGATGCTCACAGATAGAAGATAGATAGATAGATAGATAGATAGATAGATAGATAGATAGTATATGGATAGACAGATGATAGATGATGATGATGAAGAAGATAGATAGATAGATAGATAGATAGATAGATAGATAGATAGATAATAGATTGATGATAGATAAATAGATAGATAGATAGATAGATAATAGATAGATTGATGATAGATAGATAGATGATAGATAGATAGATAGATAGATAGATAGATAGATAGATAGATAGATATAGATAGATAGATGGTAGAAAAATGTATCTACTTCCACAAAAAAAATAGTAAACCAAAGGTACATTGTATCCAGAAGCTTTAATAATCAAGGAATTCTGGATTTGATACAGTATATTGAATTAGAGGTGAGAATTCAATTTGAGTTAGCAAATATTTATTTAGCTGCAGAGGATTAATGGATGGATAAGATCTAGTCACTTTCCTTAAGGAACCCAGTGCGTCGTGCGGCACAGAGATGAATGAACAACTCATCACAGTACACTGTGCTAAACGCCAAAGTATTGCTTTCATTGTGTCAGCAAAGTTTGTGGACCTCAAAAGACAAAGGGAGTAATTCTGCCTGCCAGGTTTCACAAGAGGTTTGCCAGAGCTGCTAAAGATGGAGCCAAGGGTTGCTAGCAGATGGGCTTTGCTCTGGAGAGGCAGGCTATGATTAGGCAGGAGGATTTTTGCAAGGGATAGTCACACACAGAGCAATACATGTTAACAATAAACCTGTACAATATAACAGTCCTAAATCCTGCACTGATGGGTGCTTTGCACAAAACGGGCAAAGCAAGCAGGTCAATATTTTCTTCTCAGCTTCCTGTCCCCTACTGGGGGGCATGTATTCTGACTAGCTGAGTTACACCCATCTAGGAGACATCATCTGTCCAAGTTCAGTAGGTTGAAATCTCTCAAAATCCTCACAGTGCAGAAGGACTCCTCTAGTTCTTCACAAACCCCAAACTAATGCTGTGTGCTTCTCCACTCGGACAGAGGCCAAGCTAAGCTCAAGCAGAGCATCAGAGTCAAAAGAGCAATTGAAAAGTCAGAGCATGGGCTTTGGGGACGATAGATGTGATGATATGAAAAAGGTGGGCCAGGCTTCCAGACAGAATCCTGGTTTCCATCTGAGGCACAAACTTTGGGGCCTTCAATCCACGTGTGGAGGAGGAACATGCGAAGGAGTCCGAGAGATAATTTTTGGGCCTCATTTCTACCCCATCTATAGTATCTCTGTAAGTATTTGCATTGTATACATTCAGACTTTCACTTTTTATTTTGAGACGGGATCTCACTATGTATTCTTGGTTGGCCTGGGACTCCCTATTACACCAGAGTGACCTTGGGCTCACAGACATCTACCTGCCTCAGCCCCTGCCTCTTGTTATTTCTTGTGAGAAACAGATATCAGTATAGTTCTAACCCCTCATCAGGGAAACATCCCTTTGCAACTGTCAGAAAGAGTCACAGAAAATCATAACCCATCAAAATGCAGAGGTGTGGAGCCCATTTCCCATGGATATATGTACAACAGAACTCCTGCACCCAAGGCTCAGGGGTCATTGTGCAAGAGAGGGAGGAAAGGTTATAAGAGAACAGAAATCTGTGAACAGCAAAACGTCTGTTCTTTTTAGGATCAGATTGGAGGGGAACAGAAAGATGGATTGACAGCTAAACAACCTGCAGAGGACTCAGGTTCTGTTCCTGGGACCCATACAGCAGTCCAAAACTGCTTGTAACTCTAGTTCCAGGGGCTCCAATGTCCTCTTCCTGTCTTCATGGGGCTCCTGTACTCATGCGGTCCACATAAAGTCACCATGCAGAGATGTGCACACATATATGAGACATAACTATTAAGATCAGATTAGAGGAGGCATTTGAAGACAGGAAACAGTGTCAACAACAACCAGAGGAGCGAAAGAAGTGTCCTCAAGGATCACGTGGAGCACCAAGCCCCAGGGAGGACTGCTGCAGATCAGCAGATGGACCTTCTGTTCCAGCTCAAGCCCAACCATCCAGACTGCCTGCCTTCAGAACAGTTCGAACTTGGGATCTTTCCTTGGATCTAGGCGCCCACTAATCCTGCTTAGAGTCCCATTAACTTGTCACTATTTCCTAGAGCAGCATTAAATGGGTCTGGAAAGTGTCCGAAGTTCCTTCCTCCAAGGCCAGCTCTACCTGAAACTGATCGGCCCAAAACCAAGTTGAACTATCTGCTTAGGTTAAGCTAACCTTTGAGACAGTTGCTAATAGTTACCTATCACAAAGTTTACCTGAGCTTTCCTTTTGAAATGTTATCATCATCATCATCATCATCATCATCATCATCCCTATTGAAGATGTACTCTCTGAGCCAAGCGTTTCCTTAGAGTTGAGTATTTCATGGAAGGAAGAAGGATGAAAGCAGGCGAAGGAAAAAAGACTAAGTGAGGATTACTTAAGAGAAATGATGTTCTGGTACATCTCAAAGCACAGCCCCTGATGGCTGAGGCCTCTATTTTGTTATTCATGCCCAGGATGCAGGGAAGAGCTCTTCTTGTTTACTGGTGAAAATTGAGCGGTGGAAGCAAGCAATAGAAGATAGTGCTGTTTTCATTTTACACTAACGTCCCTAGACAGCCACACACATTTCTCAAGGCTCTTATTGTCCTGGTTTCCTGTTACAAAAAATCAAACTAGCGACGGCAGACCCACACCATCATTAGAATACTGAAGGCAGTGTATTACAGTACCAGGCAGGGGAGGGGGGCCAGACAATAAGTGTAATAACAAATATAAGTTCTCAAAGAAATAGCCAGCTACAAGCCATCGCCACTGCAGAGCAAGGCCCGGGCTGGGAAATGAGGACATGGTCTCAGTTACACTTGTCAAGCCAAACAGTAGAGGCTGAGGAGAAACAGGGAACAGAGACGTAGAAGAAATATCCGTAAATCAAGACACGACTACCAAAGACAAGCTCAGTTTGGCCACTGAAAGCACAGTTTTGAACGAAGCCGTGTTGACACAAAACAGTAGATCTATCGAGCAGATACATACCACTGGAGTCTTTGATGTTTTCTCGAGCATGATTCTGTGTGTATTATCAACTGTGATATCTAATAACAATATCTTTCTTTGCCTAGGCAGGAGTGGGCAAGAAAAGAATGTGCCTCAAGAACAGAAGACTGAACTCCAGGGTCAGCCCTTAGGGGCTTACGACCAGTTTGTATGCTTCGATGGAGCTATGGGACAGCGGGCAGATAAACACACAAGGACAAAGACGGGTGACTCCTAAGCCAGGCCTTGAACTCGCACCAGCAGCAGAAGTATTCTGGAATACGTCCAGCTCATAATAGAGTGTGTTTCTGAAGACGTAGAGATACAGCCACAGATTCATAACCCACTCCTGTGTTCAACCTTGTACCCGATAAGACGAGCCATCACTTGCGGAGAGACATTGATTTGGAATTCTTTATAAAGGCATTTATTTCCAAGAAAAAGAAAATTCTCTTTTTCCTACATTCTCCTGCCTGGAACAAACTGTCAGAGTTTTTTTTTTGGGTGGGTGGTGGTGGGGGATTGTTTCTATTATCTGATGTATGCAAACCTCTCTAAATTCATCAGCCAAAATATTTTCAACAGAGAAGATGGATTTGCTATACATACCAGATGAAAGTCAAAGAGGTGCAAACTACAAGAGAATTCGCAGGAAATAAATACCTTTGACTTAAAGCTCATGAATAAGATCATATTGCTGAAGAAATGTAAAAGATGACATGGGGCTTTGCCAAACGGGAAGACAGTTCTGTGAAAATTTCCACTGTTTCCAAGTTAAGATGCCAACCTTCTTGGTGTGTTTAGCCATGTCACCATGATCTTGGTCCAAGTCTGGAAAGTAATTTTTTTTTAACTATCTAAAAAAAAAAAAAAAATAGAAAGCTAGCCCTTACCTTGCAATAAATTTTAAAAATAGATTATAAATCAATTTTTAAAAACCAACTAAAGATTAGCATAAAAGCAATAGAGTAAGCACTATAACCAAGGCTGCATAGCAACTTTTAGGCCAACTTGGGCTACATGGCAAAAACCAGTCAGAGAACAAGAGAGACAAAGAGAAAATCTGGAAGAAAACAAGGAACAGATTAATAAGTATGCCCGGGAGGAACAGACTGGATTGTCACAAAACACCATAAAGAAAATCATAAAATGTGGAACATGTAACAGAAAAATTTATATAATAACCACAATATATAAACATCTTAAATAGCTAAAAAGAAATACGTCCAAACTAGCAAAAACGTTTAAAGGCAGCCAAACAAGAAGTTATAAAGACTGAGTTTTAAGACTCTTCTCTCCAATTCACACCACACGTCCAACTCATCACCCGGCTCCTACTTAGCTCCATCTTCGCTACTTTCTTGTTTGTGCCGCCATCTTTGCCTTCCCTCCCAGGCAGCCTCCCTTTGCATCTCTTCAGCACGCATTCTCAATCCCAGCTGAGTTTAAAGAAACTCATACTTCCTCTGTTATTATTCAAGTCCCCGAGGAGGGTCTATACGGCTCCCGTGGCTTCCTAACCTCCCAGGGCTTGTCTTCCACTGTGACAAATATGCCTATATGTTAGCCTTCCTCATCTTTTAAGTGGGCACATCCTTCTTCACAAAATCTTGACTTTAGCAGGGTTCTCCAAGCACAAAGCTTAGCTGCTCTGGATCATTCCTGCCTATTCCCTCTTTTTCTGACTCCAGGTGCTAGACATACTCTGACTTTGCCTTAGAATCTGAACTCAGTATCCTAACTTGCCTCAGTGAGATCCCCAAGTCAGTCACTTTCCCCTAGTTTAAGGACTTGTATTATGTGTCTCTTCTTCTTAACAGCGGTCACAAGTACAGTATTATATTGTTTATGACTTGTCTATTAAATATTTCCAGCCCTAGGTTGATAAGAACAGGGTGGAAACAATCCCTGCTTCCCTTCACCATGGAGACCTGTTGTATGATGAGAGTAGATGCCCCAGAGTAATGGTGGAATTTGATTTTGAAAAGCATATAAATATATTTGTGTCTGTTATTTATGTTATACCTTCTATACAGAAAATCTTACACAATAGGAAATTAGAGCAGTTTTTTACCAGGGATTTTCACTCCCAGATTACAGAGACGAGTACCACTCCCAGCTCTTTCTTTAAATTTTTTTAAAGATGGATTTATTTATCTTATGTATATGAGTGTTCTATCTACATGTATGACTTTATGACAAAGAGGGCATCAGATCCCACTATAGATGGCTGTGAGCCATCATTTGATTGCTGGGAATTGAACTCAGGACCTCTGCAAGAGCAGCTAGTACTCTTAACCACTGAGCCATCTCTCCAGCCCCTTCTTTACATCTCTTAGATCATCACTCATTGTATTGGCAGGCAAGTAGATAAATGTGTAAATATAAAATGTATAGTTATTTCTTTAACTATGTGGCAAGTGAAAAATTTACAACATTAACAGACTTAGAGGAACGATTCCATAGTCTTGTTTTTTTTTTAATGCCAGATTATAGAAATTAAAAAACTTGTACTGCTAAAAAAAAAAAACTAGATTATTTGCATGGTTTCTTATTTTTTAGGTGACCTTGCAGCTTGCCAGTTTGGATTAATTTCTAGGTCTCTTCTGATTTTGAGCCTCACATTTTGTTGTTCTTATCACTGTTATTGCTAGCCTTAAAAGAAGGTTGATAAAGCACATTTGAAACTACCACCTGGTCAAAGTGACCTTCCTCATCCAGTTGGACAAACCCAGCATTCCACACACTGGAAGAGACTGTGGAAATAGAATGAAGAGAAATTCCTCCAAACAGGTTGGGGAAGGGTGTGGAGACAGCCAAACTGGTCCTGATTTGTGACTGGTTGTGGAATTTCTCAAAGGTGACATTTCTCCAAGTGTTCTTATCGTGGAGCCAGGGAAAGTGTTAGTTGGCTTGCATCTTCTTTTAACTTTTGTAAAATTACTCAAAGGACATAGGACCTAGTGGTCACAGTGGAAGTCCGCTGACCCAGGGGGTGGCGCTGTGGTTGACAAAAGTTTAGGACATGAGAACTTTAAGATAAGTCCTAGGCTTTTGTCTTCAGTCTTTGCAGGATTTCATTCTCCTTGGAACCCTGGAAACTCTCCCGCTAAATACACGTCCGCAAGAGTCAGCCCATGTTCCCATTGTAAACCTTGGAGAATCTTACATATTCAGACTTTGACACTAATATTTGGTGGCTATTATGGAATCGTTACAATTCTCACCTTCACGATTAGTAAGTGGCTCTCCATGAACATAATTATATTGTTCAGCTTTCCATAACCTATGATTCCTCCGTGTGTGATAACATGTGATCCGGCCTTCTTGAATCCAGCTGCTTCAAATAATTGCTTGCTGTCCTACTGAGAAAAACTTTTATTAAATGATGCATTAAACAACAATAGTGCAACCCCGTTTTCATAGATACAAAGTCAGATATGGCTTCTACCCAGAATTTAATCCTGTGGCTCCTCCCCGCTTCTGCAGCACCGCTGAGGAGACAGGAGAAAGAGGATTGGACTATTTTGATTAGAACCCCCATGGTTCTGTAGGCGCACCACCAGGATCTTGCCACTAATTGAAGAAATAGATAACACTCATCTTTTCCTCGGCAGCTCTCACTTCCTTAATAGTCTTTTCCCCCAGAAACTTTAAGAAACATTTCCCTTTGAAATACAACATCACATAACAGGCCCATCTGGAATGGCATCTTTGCACGAATACTAAGAAATGAGAAACATTTTTGTCTTTGTCTAGGGTAAATAATTGCCATTAGCTCCTGCTGGTGTGTGTGTGTGTGTGTGTGTGTGTGTGTGTGTGTGTGTGTGTGTGTGTGCATCCTATAATATAACAGTATATGTGCATTATATAATATTCTACCATATGTGTGTTATATAATATAGCACAATGTAATTACTAGGATAGAGTGATCAAAATCTTTTATTCAAAAACTTATTCACCAGAATTTTGATTGCCAAGAAAAAAAAAAGATAGCAAATTTTTCTTATTCAAACTCGAAGCATTTTATTTCTTATTCGGGTTTATATTTCATTTCCTCTAATTTTGGCTTTAATTTGGGCAATTGGGTTTCATATAGCACACGCTGGCCTTAGGATGACTTTGAACCTCTCTTGGCTTCTCCTCTCAAGTTGAAAGATAATAATGCACACCAGCACACATAGCTGGCCTGCTGCTGGGATCACTGTCAGGGTTCTGGGCATGCTAGTAGGTGAGCACTCTGCCAAGGCATCTAGAGATTTAGCCCAATTGTAGCTTCAGAAGAAAAAAAAAGCAGCAATTGGGATAATAAAATTTCTTGAAACTTTGATGGCTTCTTGACTGAAAAGTAAAAGTTTTTGTTTGAGTTAAAAGACATGAAAATTGTCATTGGGAAAAAATGACTAGTGAAAGCCTAGAGTTGGGGTGACTCAAGACCCATGGATAGGATGAGCCCAACTAGAGTGCCGACTCTGCTTTCAGTAAAACTCCCCAGGTCTACACTCAAGGGAGCATGAACACAGGAGCATAACTTAAACATTAAGTAGCTCATGGTACACAGAAGCCAAGCTGGGGGCCAAGCATGAAGACTGGAAGTCAGCAGAGAGATGGGAGGAGGGGGTCACTGATACAATATCAACCAAGGCAGGAACTTCCTAATCTGGTGCAAGAAAGGACCATGCATTTCAAGTAATTTACACGGGATAAAATATTCGGTGTATTAACTGAAATCTTCCACCCCAGCTTTAGGGGATGTTTTTGATCTGGGTTTTGTGTTTGCCTTGCTTTTTCTGTGCCATCGGGAGTCCAACCAGCGGGAGCCATGCTGGACAGCCCTGTTTCAGATCAAAGCGTTCGGTTTCACCTTTTCCTTTGTTTTATGACACGATTCCAAATATACATTTTTCACTCCAGTTTTGGCAGGGTCTCTTCGACACACTTCCCTCAAACTAAGGAAAGGTATGTTATTTGGCAAATGGCGGGGCAGAAGAAAAAAGGTACTGGTTCACATTAAGAACAGAACATGCGATTGACTTGAAAGCGGTGGCTTATGAATTCTCCCTGTCATTGAACCTGAGGTCCTTTACAAACCCAGGCATTGCTATGACAGCCCGCATGGGAAGTCGTCCCCCCC
>NW_026067946.1:7618607-7640429 GCF_014885135.2 Alexandromys fortis
CCCCCGTCTTCGCCAGCCTCCCTATCAGTCTTGAGGACTGCTGTCTGCTGAAATAGAAATCCTATCTCACTGTCTGTCTGTAGAAATAGTAAGTGCCTTCCAAGACAAAACAACAAATGCTAACGACAAGGAGCACTGAGAGTGAACTGTCGGCATCTGCGGAGCTCTAAGGACTAATCTATCATTTAAAGATAATGACATCTTGGACACAAAAATCACTACTTTGCGACAGAAATATGTGATAGCCAATGTGCCTCCGTAAACATATGTTTTGAGCATCAAATGCTGTTTATTTCATTAAGTCACTGTGACCCAGGGTTTGAAATCACTATACCGTGGCATTGCAGTGCCTTTTTCTAAACAAAAGTGTTCCCACGAGTGTTTACTTTTGTTCTTTATTGTCCCCTCTATCCCGTTTCCCCTTTCTTCGCCAATTATCCATGACAATAAGATTTGTCTGATGGTATCATTTTGTCATCCAGGTACTCATTCAAAAAATCTTACAACTAACTTTGGAAGATGAGATCAAAGACGCAGCCCTTCCCTTGGGGATGGCATGAAACTCTGTCTGAAATAAGGTAATAGCTGCTTTGGCAAGCTCAAAGGCTTCAACAAGTAGTAATTCCTGCATCTGTGTGTGGTTGGGATCCTCCCAAGGTGTTGTCTGGCAGCCAGAGTCTGAAACTGAAAATAAAACCTCCCTGTCAACAAAGGTAGGTCTCCAGGGATCCATGAAGCGCAGACATGCACTCAGGCTGACAGGCAGCTTCATGGGAGAGAGGGGACTCCAGGAGAAAGTCGTGTTTCAGAGTTTACCTCCCAGGAAAGCTAAAGCCGTGTTTTCTCAATAACATTTCTCAAGTGCTTCCTCGGAAAATAACAACATACACACACATGCGCGTACACACGCACACCATACATTTTCATAACAATGACAAAAAGTAGTCAGGTTCGGGTTTCACCCGAGTCACCAGATAAACAGCTGACGAAGGGCACAGTGTGTAAGCTTCCCTTCGGCCTGATTAAAGGCTCACGGCACTTTTCCTAAAATCTCCGTGTTATGACACACTCTCTGGCAAACCCCGAACCCTGTCATTACTCTGCTTAGTTCAACAACACTCAGAAACTGTGGTCCCCGGGGATGCTGTCATCTTCTACAAAGGCCACATCGTGTCTCTAATTCTTGCTCCTCGCGGTTCATTTTATATGCTCTGCGTGTGCATGTTTGACTTTCAGGACATGACTCATGCCTTTTAAGTTGCTCGTCGAGCCTGCAGACGGGGAGAAGGAGTGATGAGTTCGCTGATTGGAAGTGAAAGAAAGTGTCCTTCCTTCCCTGGACACTCTGATCTGTTTTAGAGTGTGCACTAAGTGACTTCCTGGCTCACCAC
Organism: Alexandromys fortis; assembly: GCF_014885135.2. Taxonomy (NCBI): domain Eukaryota; kingdom Metazoa; phylum Chordata; class Mammalia; order Rodentia; family Cricetidae; genus Alexandromys; species Alexandromys fortis. Next base: position 7,619,999 of record NW_026067946.1, read on the forward strand.
GACCATTGTGATGTGACATCTGAGAAGGGATGGGGGGTGTCCCCCTTGCATTCTTTTTAGACAGCTCATCACTTTCATTTCTGACAGCAATAACCCCCTCATTCTTCCAGTAGAACAGTAGAGCCGCATAGGGTGTCCTCGCAGGATGACAAGCTTGGCTAGAGTTGAGACTGGGGGGGCAGGCACGGTGGTCCAACTTACAGATTCAGGTAAGTAACTTATACAAAGCAGCACTTTTAAGTCTGCTGTATGGGTCTGTTATCTGTGGAAACTGGAATGGGCTTCAGGACGTAAGTCTTCTATCTATCTATCTATCTATCTATCTATCTATCTATCTATCTATCTATCTTGCATTTCAAAGAAAATGAAGTCGTGTCTCCTTCTCTCTCTCTTTCTCTCTGTGTCTGTGTGTCTGTCTGCTTGTTTTTTTTTTTTTTTCAAGACAGAGTTTCTCTGCTTAGCCCTGAATGTCCTGGAACTCACTCTGTAGACCAGGCTGGCCTCAAACTTAGAGATGTGCCTGCCTCTGCCTCTCAAGTGCCAGGATTAAAATCCTGGGCCATACCCAGTGTCATGTCATTCTCCTGATTGACTTGAGAAGCCTCCTTCACTGAAAGAACACCTGGTCAAAGAGGAACCCCCCAGCTTGGGGTTTAGGGCACAGAGGAAATCTGTTTGACTTCAAGCAGGAGTTTGGGATGTGGAGTACATAAAGCAGACAGAAATCAGGGGAGAAATGTCTTTGGAGTAAAACTCTGAGTCGCCTCTGTAAGAGTAATCACAGCCGCTCTAAGCAAGAATTATCTTACCTTATAATAGCTTAGAGCTGGCCTGGTGGCTACAACATGAAGTCTGTCACACTGAAATGTCCCCTGTTTGAATCTTTTAGGACAAACAGTGTAGCATGTTTGAAGACAGTGAAGACCAAGTCTCTCTGGACTGTAAGAAACAGAAATGCAGGACTGAAGAGAAGGCTCAGCAGGTGGGAGCACTTACTGATCTGACAGACAGAAGAGTTCTGTTCCCAGCACCCACAGCCATCTGGAACTCCAGATTCGGGGGTCTGGTGCTATCATCTGATCTCAGTGAGCCCCTGCACACGTGTGGCGCACAGAAATTGATGCAAGCATACACATGAAAATAAATAAAACTAGAAAAAAAAACAGAAAAGAAATGAAATGAAGTAGAAACTCAAGAACAGAAATGATAAGAACTTGTGTAGCCTTTGGAAACCTGGGAAACTTGTAGACGTCTTAAGACTTTGCGTGTGAAACTAGGATCTGGGATCTCTGAGCCCAAATCTTTGTGACAGAATTCTAGCTATACTTTGATTATACTTTTCCTTCTATCAACATTCACACGTCATTCAGGCATTTCCTTTTTTATCCCTCCAAGACAGAGTTTCTCTAAGTAGCTTTGGAGCCTGTCCTGAAACTTGCTCTGTAGACCAGGCTGGCCTTGAACTCACAGAGAACTGCCTGCCGCTGGGATTAAAGGCATGTATTACCACCTCCCAGCCCATTCATGCATTTCTTATGTGTCTATCTTGTGTATGTGAGTGTGTGCCTATGCACATGTGTGTGTATGTGTGTGTAAACACTATGAGAGAGAATATTTGAGAAAATATCCAGTCCACATGGGCACTCCTGACTCTTTTCATCTTTCTATTTATTTCCCTGACTGAAAAAAGAAGGTAGATTTAAGCAAATCTGCTGAGCTCTTGGTGAAAACCCTGGAGTCTTGCAGAAAATTTCTGCACTGTCATTGACGTCTTTGATGCTCTGGGGCGGAATCTTCTTACCTCATCACGATCACAATGCTCTTTGTTCTTTTATTATTTTGACCCATGGTTTTACACTTTCCGAATGAGTTTTATATCCATTATGTCATTTCAGAATGAGGATAGTCTTGTGAGCTATATTATTATAAATCAGTCTCTCTCTACAGAACTACAACAGACGCCCCAGGGTCCTCGGCAGGAGAGAAAATCTAGTAGCTTTATGGCCTTCCCAGAAATGATCTCCAGTGTTTATGACATGACCAGTCATTGCAGGTGACTAAAAGAAGGAATTCAGAAAAACAAAATCGGTGACCTCTAAGACGGACATATGCCGACGGCCTTGCTTGAAACAGGAGTGGAAATGAGCAATGCTTTTCTGTAACGCTCCTTTTCTTATTCTGAGTCTATTGGGATACATGGTTTTGACTCCTTCGGAACCGACACAGTATATGCCTCTCCACGCAATCTCTAGGATTATACTGCAACAAGATAGGATGGAGAGATGGTCTCTCCTTTAGGCTTAGAGCTCTTTCTCTGAAAAACAGAGAGAAGGCAAAAGTCTTCGAGAAGGAAGATGCCCAATGCTTTCCTGTATACTACATTGTTTCCTATTGCTTCCCACAGTGTTCTCCTGTGCTCCCTAGCCAATCAGATTCATGTGCCAAATTTGCCAGACATTGCATAACCAAATAAGTCATTTCTCTTCCTCAAGGACTTCCGTGACCACTGAATGTAGTAAAAATACATACATGAAGTGATGTTATAGATAATATATAGTCATGTATAACACAGTTTTAATAGATGGCATCAACTTTTCTGTGTTTAAGATCTACAGTAGAAAAGCTGATTGGTGTGTCTTTTCAAATGGCTACCTATCTCTGCCATATAGTGCTTCAAATGCCTAGGCATAGGGGGGTAAAAGTAAAAGGCATATGCTGGCTTTATTTCAGTGCCGGGAAGCGAACCCAGGACCTCATGTATGCTAAGCATGAACTTTGCCACTGAGCTATACCTCAAGCCAGAGTGTAACTCTTGAATAAGGAAAACAAGTATCGATTTCAGGAAGTGAGATGAGCCAGGCTTGAGAGGAGAGAGCAATGTATGAAACGTAGCGACTTCCTTCTAGTTCACGATGTATATGGCAGACAGAAGAGCCCCTTCTCCTAAAGGTAACATCACCCTCTCTGGATAAAAACAGAGCAAGCATGCGAACAAACACAGACACTGAGTTTTTGATGATCATTGTATTGTTGGGTTTTCCATATGCTTTCTTAACCTCATCTGGAAAAGCTTTTCTATCACCATCCCACCTATAATCTCCGCAATATTTGATTTTACTTTTGTCCCCAGGTGCCCACGGAGGCTAGAGAGCATCCGAACTCTTGGAACTGGAGTCTCATTGCTGTGAGCTGCCTGGTACGGGTGCAGGGGCTTGGGCAGGAGTCCTCTGCAGGAGCAGCAGGACCTTTTAATCACGGAGCCATCTTTCCAGCCCCTAAAGCTATTTTAACCAAAGTTGCCTTGGGCCATCTCAGTACTGAATTTCTAATTCTGTTTCCGCGTCCCTCAGCCCGCTAGCAACATTTGATGCGGTTGCCACTCTCTTCTCCCCGTCCACTTTCTTTCCAGAGCTCAGCAAACGTCTCCCACGACCTGCCTGACACCCCCTCTGTATCTTTCCCAGGTTTCCCGTCCTCTTCTTTACTTCTTCGTGCTGGAGTGCCCCAGAGATGATCCTTGAATCTCGTCTCCGCTTCCCACCACCACTTCTGTAAGGTTTCTGCTCTCTTAGACTTAAATCCCATCTGTATCAAACAACTCCTGAAGCTGATCTCTACCAAAATGCTTTGCAAACCTCAGACTCAGTTCCTCTACTCCATCTGTCTAGTCCACCCCTTGTCCTCTTTGCATATTGAATTTCCCGAAAAACTTTATTCTGTTCTTTTTGTAGCCTTTTCCATCTCTGCTGCTGGCAATACCATTCGTCAAGAATCTCCCACCAGGACGTTAGCATCGGTCTCGGTCTCTGCAGTCACAGGCCATGGCTGTTCTCCTTACATGTCCAAACTGCAGCCGGTTTGCTCTAGAATCACAATTCCCCACCACTCTTGTCATAGTGAAGCTGTTTCCACACCGGCCTCCCTTTCGCTTTCCTCCCTCCCCTGTCACCTGTTTTTAGCAGTGCAACCAAAATTACGGACCTATGTATCAGACACGTCATGTCTCCCTTCTGCTTAGAGTTCCACCATGCCTCCTCAACTCACCCAGAGGCAAAGCGTTAGCTGTAACGATGGCCAACAAGTCACTACATGATTTGACTTCTGGGTACTTCTCTGAGCTCGCCTTTTATTGTCCTTCCCTGGCCTCTCACTTTACTGCCAACATTCTAGGCATGACCCCACCCTGAGAACTTTGCCCTGACTGACAAAAACTTTGCCTTTTGTGACATGCTCCAAGCATTTGTAAGTCTCTAAGAAATGCCTTGGTACCTTGTCAGAGAGTCAGGCGTTCCTAACTTTCATGCATTGATTTACCATTCCTAATCCTATGTGTTGATTGGCACATACTTTGCCCTATTGGACCTGTTCTGGTAAGAACCCAAAACTCCCTGCATATGGTTCTTGTGGCACTTTCAAAGTCTTAGTTAGGTTTCAAGATACCTGGTTAAAAATATACAGAAGAAGCTGGGCGGTGGTGGCGCACGCCTTTCATCCCAGCATTCAGGTGGCAGAGGCAGGAGGATCTCTGTGAGTTCGAGGCCAGTCTGGTCTACAGAGCAAGTTCTGGGACAGCCAGGGCTCCACAGAAAAACCCTGTCTCAAAAAAAAAAAGTATGTAGAATATATTGATAAAGAGTGAAAAATAAAACAATATATTCCATGATACTATCCCCCTCTCCAAAAATAGAAAGGGACCAAGGCAGAGAGAGCATGAGAGAGAAGGCCCTAGAAGAGTCGTGAGTTGTGCAATGGCAATTTCTTCATCTGAAAACTTAAAGGGTAAGCTATGATAACTCTGCTTCACCCATACATGAAACAGAATGAACAACATTAGGCTGGGAATCCAACAGCTAGATTCTTACTCCATCTTCCTCTCTCGGTCATTTTAAACTGTGTCCTCGCTTCCTTCTGCTTCCTAAATGGTGGAGGTGATGAAAATTCCTGGACACTAAAGGAGAGCAGTCTGTGTGTCCATACGACAGCAGGTGAAATGTCCTAGAGAGGCGTTTCAGGTGCTGAGACTAAGCCCCTTCCCATCATGTCGATATGACTGTGGCAAACGTGGACTCACTTATTTCAAAAACTCAACAGAGAACTTGTAGGAATAAAGAATTAAGATGCTATCTTTCTTTCCATTATCTATGACCACATTGAAAACCGGGGAGGAAAGCAGTCCCAGCGGAGATTTGCTTCAGACCACGGGCAGAAAACTGTAATATAAAACCACAACACCAAAACAAAGGTGTTCAAGGCAGGACCGTAAAGTCTGGCCAAGCCAATCCTCTGGAGCCCACTTAGAGTTCACAGGAAAAAGAACCACGTGTCAACAGCTTCTACTGCACAACTCGAGCTAGACAGCTCAGCAAGATTCCTGTTCATATTTATTTATTTCCTCTAACGAAAGTCCTCAAGATAACCACTGACTGCTTGTCTCTACTCTCCCCAAACTTTTATGGGCCATATCACCTTGTAAATAGATAGAGACGTGGAGTATCTACAACTCACCCTTCCCCTTGTTCCCTTCCCCACCCTTCCTTCCTCCCGTTCTGCCTGCGGCGTTTCCTTCCCAACAATTGTTTGAGTGCATCCCAAGCCCTATTTACAGGATGAAGAAACCACAGTAGTGTACACTACTAGCAGGCAGACACCAAAAGCACACACTAGGTGACTGCATGTACTTGAAGGTGCAGACTCAAGTCTGATGGAGGATCAAGGAAACAGGTAACAGAGAGAAAGAGGGGTTGGGAGCAGGTACCAGGGGCCTCTGAAACACGGCTAATGCTCACTCTTCGTCGGGCACTGATACCGTTAATGACTTCTCTGTACCTTTGTCCTACACTGTTAAAAAGGCAAACTCTGAAGTGCTTTTGAGAAAACACACTTCTTACCGGCAAGCAGGAAGCTCAAGGGCACGGCATTGTTAGTTCCACCCCAGCATCAAGTGTATAGCCTAAAGCAAAATAATTGCAGGAACAAATAGACTACCACATCCTCACATGCAAAAAAGCCAGCGTAGATGCTTCCGAGTACCAAATTATCCAAATACCCTATGTGCAACATCTGAACTGCTCGTATTGCTATGGTATTCAACTCCTACTAAAAGATCCAAGGTATGCAACCTTTGAGTGTGATTAGCATTTGAAATTTGGCAATGCCGAGCGTGGTTTGGGAGCAGAGGGGAAACTGCATGCTAAAGGAGCTTCTGAGACATTGCTCTGAACAAAAGCCCATCTGTCAACAAATTGTAATATAGAGCCTGTCTTTCTGCATAGATTCTGAGCAGTGAGTTATAGGGGTTGCCTCTGGGGGAACCAAAGAGACCAATGCAGGTGACGAGCCCTAAGACCAAGCTCATCAAATAGGTAATTTCATACACTCCCCTTTTTCCCAGAGGAGATGAACGAAGGCCAAAATGTCTGAATCTGGGTTGTGAATTTCTCTGAGAAGAAATCATCTGGAGTATGGGCTAAGCCTCTCTACTCCCACGTATAAATACCGGGTTATAATTAATAAACTAAAACATGTGTTTTGGTTTTGGGGGACAATAGCTCATGTTGCCCAGGCTGACCTTGACCTAGCTGTGTATTTGAGGATGATCCTGACAGTGGACTGAGATGCACTCAGGATCAGAAATCCTGATGCTCCTGAGTATTGGGATTACAGGGATCCGCCCTCATACCCGCCCCAAAGGCATCTTTCAGCAATGCAATATTTGCTAAAAGGACATTTCACAAAATATCTAAACAACAAAGAAAGGGATATCAAGAAACCTTTTGTTGAACTATATAAAATTCACTGCTGTGAAGAGACATCATGACCAAGGCAATTTAAAGAAGGAAGATGTTATTGGGGCTTATAGCTTTCAGAGCGTGAGTCAATGACCTTATGGCGGAGAACATGGTAGTAGGCAGGCAGGTTTGGCCTTGGAACAGTAGCTGAGAGCTTGCATCTGTATCCCTCCTCCAGCAAGGTCACACCTCCTACTCCTTCCCAAACAGTTCTACCAATTGAGGGCTAAGTATTCAAATACATGATTCTTATTCAAACTGCCACACTGCTTCTTAGCCTTGTTGGCCCATGAATTATTAGCTTTGTATAGTTCAAGATGTTATCAAAAGGAGAAGTACAAGGTTGGCTTTCTTCCGATTGTTTAATAGTCAGGGTTTGCCAAAGGCCCTGAATTGCAACAGGATTTGTGGGTAATGGGTCATTCCTCAGGTAATCCGTCCCCTCATTTGTGCCATAGACATTCACTAGCAAGCACAGGTTACCCATGGCTATAGGTCCATTCAAAGAAGCTTTTCTTAAATGTGAACTTTGAAGTGGGTAGAATGCCCTCAAGTATGAATGATGTTTTCGAAGTAAATGTTAGGAGCTTCCTCTGCATTCACCTTTAAGTTAATATTACTACTACACTGAAAAAAAAAAAGAACAGGAAGTGGCTTTCCTCCTCCAGGAAGTGCCTCCACAGTGTTCCTCACGGGTAAACAGCCACTGTTTTGGTGCAATTGCTTTCTATATCCATTCATGAAGCTGGAAGACATGATGGAGTCTTCCTCACCTGTCCGTTGTCTCTGTCAATTCTTTTTTTTATATTTATTTATTTTATTTATTATGTATACAATATTCTGTCTGTGTGTATGCCTGCAGGCCAGAAGAGGGCACCAGACCTCATTACAGATGGTTGTGAGCCACCATGTGGTTGCTGGGAATTGAACTCAGGACCTTTGGCAGAGCAGGCAATGCTCTTAACCTCTGAGCCATCTCTCCAGCCCCCATCTCTGTCAATTCTTGCCCCTTTTGGAAGTTGCTTGATTGCACTTCCTGTTTACTTAGGTAATATTATTTCCCTTCTCTGGTCTTTGATGGGGTTGAAGACTAGATAGTCATAGTTACTTTCCTCTCATGACTTAGCCAAGCCATTTTTAATAGATGACTTGGACTCCTTAGGATAGACTAACTATTGAAACATTTAGCATATGTTTCTTGTTTGATGTTGTTGATGCTGGTTGTAATTCGAATTTTTATGTATGTTTTTGCCTCCTCTTTTCCATGGACAATACTCGATATTGGTCTTGTTGTATATAGTTTTGTATTAGGCTTAGAACTCTCTTATTTAGACAAAAGGGGGAGGTGTTGTGGGAACTCCTTCAGCCAACAGCCTTTAAGATACAGGCACACTTTAACCCACTGTCATCAGCATAAATGACAGCTTTCAACAAAATAAATGTATTTATGCTTAAGGCTTCTTAAGTTACATAAATGAATCATAACATCCATGTTGTTCATCTGCTTTCTCCAGTGGATGACTGACAGGCAAACCCTCCCATGGCTCAAGGACAGAGAAGCCTCCTGAAGTGTTTTAGGAGTGCCCAGGAGGAGACAGGAAGTCCCACTGGTCTGCTGTACCACACATTAGGTGGTCACATTATGAGTGTGGTGTTAGTCTCTGAAAGTAGCTAAGAAGAGAGGAGAAAAAGCCTGTGGAGAATGCCATCCCTGTATGTGTCCCAGCTTTTTCAATTAGTCTCTCCAGCTCGTCCCGATCCCAAGTGCTGATAAAGCAATTGTGCTGACACAGAGACACAGTGTTTAGGGACAATCTGTTTCATTACAGGGTGCCCCAATTTTTAGAAAATTAATCCCTAAATTGATTCAATATGAACACTTTGATTTTAAAATGTTGGTAATAATTTATTATTTTGAAGTCAGTAAAGACAAGGAACAAACAGAACAATCTACTTCCAAATTCATATGACATTTCCAAATGAAATATTTGGCATATATTCTTATCCTTGGTGTCCTTTTTTGTTTGTTTGTTTGTTTTTTGGTTTGAGACAAGATTTCTCTACAGAGCCCTGGCTGTTCTGCACCTCACTTTATAGACCAGGCTACCCTGGAACTCGCAGAGATCTGCCTGCCTTTACCTCCCACAGTGCTGGGATTAAAGGTGCATGACAATGCACCTGGTTTAACTGATAGATTTTCTAGCAAACACAAAGGTGCAACAGGCATGGTGGTGCATGCCTTTGATCTCAGCACTTGGGAGGCGAAGGCAGGAAGATCTCCTTCAGTTCAAGGGTAGCCTGGTCTACAAAGTTAGTTCCGGGACAACCAGAGCTGTTACACAGAGAAGCCCTGTCTCAAAAAACAAAACCCCAAAACAAACAGACAAAAACCAGCAATAACAAAAAAAAGAGCAAAGGCCCAAGCTTAGGATATAGTTTGATGATAATAAAGCATTTGCCACACACCCATGCAAGTTTCTCAGTTTAATACTCAACATTAGAAGAAAAGGTAGGGAGAGAGAGGGAGGGATGAGATGCCCAATTAAATCTCAAATTGAATTTTGAACAAGCAATGAATAACTTTTAATATGTCTGCCTGTGAAATATCTACTATATAATTACAGTTCAAAGTACTCATTGTTGATAAGGAATTTAAATTTAACTACATCTCCTGTATCATCTGGTAACCTGACTCCTAGCTAAAAATGCTCTCTTCCTATGGTCATTTCTCATTTGCTTTTCCTGCCATGTGCTGCAAGACTGGGCTCGCCCATAAACCCTGGCACAGAGCTCCACAGAGGACCAGAGCTCCACTGCCCCTTCAGCATCGCCAGCCACTTCTACGCCACCCGTGATGATTTTGCCCATCGCAGAACTGTGGATAACAAAGAACTCATGTATTTAAATCTTACAGTACCAGAGAAAGAGAGGGCAGTTCCCAAATGAAAAAGCAATAGACAGCTCTGCTATCTTTTTGTGATTGGGTCACCAGGAAACAGCTGATCAGCACTGCCCTGCTACCTTCCTCCACCACTGGACCCTTGATTCAAAAGCAATCAGCTCCCGGAGGCTGGATGGTTTCAACTTAAGCACTCTGCACGCTCTAATAATAACACAAAGGATAATGCCACTGGTGCTTTCCTTAGTAAAAACACTATATTTTTATTCTTTAATCTGCACCGTAAAATATTTGTTATTCAAATATTTATTTATCTTAGCTCTGCCAAGTAGTGGTTTATCTTCAAGCTTCCGAGGTAGCCCCGGCAGGGAGATTTCCATCTAACACGTCATATTGCTGCTCAGTTAATTATTCACCAACCGAACCCTCTGAGCCAGGGTGCAAGCAATGGATCCATTTATTTTGATACTTTTAACTAGCAGTCTGGATTGGAGGTGCTGCTAATCAACCGAGCCCAACTGGCTGCTAATGAGGGGAAACATAAACAGTCATAGGACGTAGATTTGGCTTCTGTCTGTAACTCCTACAAAGCAGTGATTAAGGGAGAAGTGTGGAGGAATGGGGAGACAGAAAGGACACAGCAAAGCCGGAAGAGAAGAGCAGTGATGGGCATTGATCGCTTTGTAGTCTGGTTCCTCTCACCAAACTCAGTGCGTTTTTACTGGTTATCATTTTCATAAGGAGCCCTAATTGGATAGTCATAACGCATTCATCATTCTGTAATCACCTTTTTCATTTAACGATATATCCTGACGATTTTCCATGTCAGCACTTGAATCTTTGCCTCGCTGGTTTTATGTCATTGCAAACATATACAGTTTATTTAGTCCCTAATAAGATTTTGCCTTCTTTATTATAATTACAAACAATTCTGCACTTAATATTCTTATTTATTCATACGCATAACCAAAAGTTTTTAAAGTGTAGTTGATGGATAGGAGTATTTGTTTAAAAACATGAAGGGCTGGAGAAATAGCTCAGCAGTTACAAGCACTTGCTACTCTTGCAGAGGACCCAGGTTCAATTTCCAGAACCCATGTGGTGACTAACAATTTTCTGTAACTCCAGCTCCATAGGATCCACCCTCTGCCAGCCATGTAAACATGGTGTACATAAATACATGCAGACAAAATAGTCATATATAGAATTTTTTTTTAATTTTTGGTTTTTCAAGACAGGGTTTCTCTGTGTAATATGTCCTGGAACTCACTTTGTAGACCAGGCTGGCCTCGAACTCACAGAGATCTACCTGCCTCTGCCTCCCAAGTGCTGGGATTAGAGGCAAGCACCACCACCACTGCCTGGTGACATACACACACACACAAACACACACACACACACACATATCAACCCTCATCAGAGGGCAATTAACACAGAGACCCACAATGGTCAATGTGCTGAAAATAAGGGCACAGAGTTCTCAGCCCTCAGTGGGATGCCTACAGCATGCCCCTCTCCAGACGACTTGGAATGTATGCAGAAGAGAGGTCAGTAAGTGGATGACTTCACGGAAACAGTTGTGTTTTCCCAACACAACAAGGCAGGTGCACGCAAAGTCACATTGCACACTCCCGGTAGTTATCCGGGAGTGTCATTCTGACCTTTATCAATGAGATCTGAGCCTTTCCTAGGCTATGGCTGTTAAATTTGTCCATTTGCTATTAGAGATAAATGAAGGAATTTCCAGACCACCCCAGTGCGGGACAGCAGCCCTGCCTCTGTGATTCATCAGGATTCCTCACTCTTGCTAGAAAGGGTGCCTGGTAGACCTTGGCATGAGTAAATGGCAATAGTGTCATTAGAATTAGTAAGACCCCTGCTGAGTTTCCTGGAGGAAATGTTCCACCTGGAAACTAAGACCTTCCAATCCCAGACACCTGAAAGTATAGTAAAAATAATACATAAACTCTTGATAGGATGATATGGTTTGACATAAGCAGGGTCAGGTCTGTTTCTATTCCTTAGTTCCCAGATTCCTAATGCTACTATGTAGAAACTGTCCATAAAATCGTTACTGACTGGGGATGGACACTGTGTCCTGGAGGATGATATCCATCTGTAAGCTATGTCCTCACTGGTTATTAAAACATTGTTTCACCCCCTTATCAGATTTCATCATCTGGGTGTTGCATTATGTAATAAGGCCAACGGGGACTATGATCATGGGCCTGTGCTAACCTCCTTGGCTTTCCCAGCATTCCTCACTCCAGTATGATGCTAACTCGGCTCCTGGTGTCAGGGAGCCAGGCCCTCTGCAGCCCTTTGATTGTCATGCTGACAGATGCCTCTGGGCAAAAACCACAGTCTCGTGCCCAGTGTACATGTTGACTCAGTGAATACACATCACTGACTCTTCCAGGATGGAAGGTGTCCAATGTAATCATTTGCCACCAACTGAACGGTTGATCTCCATTGAGGACGGAGCCAAGCCAGTGGCTCCGTGTTGATTGCTGCTCCTGGATGTCTGGATATTTATCAGTAGCAAGTTAACCTTAGTGAGAAGGAGTCCATGGCATTGGGACATGCATAATTTCCCCTCTGCCACTAGGACATGAAGCTTGTAACTGGTGTCAGCTGACCAAGCCACTATGCCTACTTGGTGGTTAGTTGCTTCTTTCATGCCAGATGCTTGCTCACTGTAGCCATTACTGTTTAACACAAAGCTTGTCACACGTCACACTCCTCTGAGACAGCTTTCACATACTTCTTCCCCGACTTCTTTATTCCTAATCCTGCATTCTTTGTCCTTCAGGGTCCTCATCAGCCAAACAAGCCAACTATTATTGAACATGGGCTTCCAGGCTCTATTACTGTACACTACTCTTTATCTTCATAAACTGTATGGCCGTGTAGACTCCTCAAATAGCTTCATTGTTCTTTTCAGGGTTATGCCTAAGTGGAGCTCTACTAAAGCAGGTCATTTTCAACTTATTCCCATATAAAAGTCAACTCATCTGCAAACCAAATGAGGTCTTTAACTCCTTCATCAACTGGTCAGAGAAGCCTCCTACCCACATTCAGTCATAGGTGTGACCTGAGGGATGTGTGCCGGCTGCATGAATGGCAGGTAAATGGCCTATGTCACTTGCTCACGCTGTTCCCTGTGTCCTTGATGTTGCCTGTACCCAACCTCAGATGCTGCTCTTTCATCTTGCTATGAAGATGATTTTTATGATCTGCTGGCTCTCATCATAAGAAACAAGATGATGAGGAGTAGATTAAAAGGCAAAGAAAGATGTCCAGGTTGCCCCTACACCCTATCCAGCACAAGGGCAGAGCCAAGGAGGGGCAGCCGAACTGGTGTTCCCAGTAGATAGCTTCACAGTCATTCCTCCCCAATAACCCAGTTAGCAAAAGTCGACTTCTCAGGAGTAGAGTGAGTAACTGGGCAGACAGAAGTCAGCCATGTACTTAAGGAAAATTCTCTTTTTCCCATTGGAAAGCCGAAAGAGGACCAAAGCATTTCTGCTCTAATAAGCAAGCCGAGCTGGATCCTCCGGGTTCGGGAGAAGAAAGAGCAGTCAGCGAGGAGCGGGACATATTAAGACCATGAATGTCCCATGGCTGTCCAGCTCCTGGGCTGTCCGCCAAAACTTCCTGTGAAGGCCAGAATATTCTACAGTTTCCACTGGCTACATGAGACCCATGGGGCAGGGAAACTGAGTTGTCTATCTTAGTGTATCTTCATTAATTTACATGTAAATGGCCGCAGGTGACTTGTAGAGCCTGAGCCCCACAGAGACCAGGTAGTGTGCAGGCCTTGATCCTAGGGATGAATACCACCCAGGCAGGCCCCCTGAGTTAACGACAGCATCAGGCACTTGGAAAAAGTGAAAACACCCACTGGATGTGTGATGGAGGAAGGACATTGGTTAATTATAATAAAGAAACTGCCTTGGCCCATTTTATTGGATAGAAAATTAGGTAGAAGAGAATTCTGGGAGAAAGAAGCTGAGTCAGAGAGTCGCCATGATTCTCCCGCTCCAGACAGACGCAGGTTAAGATCCTCCCTGGTAAGCCAGCTTGTGGGCTACACAGAATATTAGAAATGGGTTAGAACAATATGTAAGAGCTAGCCAATAAGAAGCTGGACCTAGTCGGGCCAGGCAGTGTTTGAAAGAATACAGTTTCTGTGTAATTATTTCGGGCATAGGCTAGCCATGTAGGCGGCCAGGTGCCGGGGACGCAGCCCTGCCGCTCCTATTTCAACAGATGTGGTTCAGGCTTTGAACCCCCAAGCTTAGGTCAGCACTCACCAGGTGTTTAGTCCCCAGGAAAACTGAGATTCAACGAAGAACAATGGTTTATGGAATCATTGTAGCTATTAACAACGGAGCATCCTGTCCACGTGGCCATTGTGGTCATCCATTAACACCGCCTCTGATCTCCCGCACAAAGCTCAGCTTCCTAACTTCACCTTTTCCCTCCTGCAATTCCAGAGCTAATCCCCAAAGGAGCACCCCCAGCGCTGTCCCACTGTGAAACGCAGCGAAGGTTAACAGCCCCTCCTGGGCTGGAGATTCACATGTATTGGCCTTTGAGAACTGAAGGCGTGGATGACCCAGTGTCAACATGGAGGCTGCTCTAATTACTTCTTAGGGCATGGAAAATGGAATCTGTTCTATAACCTCATAAATACAGCATTTCCTTCCACCCCGTCTCTAACCACCCCACTGACAAAACCACCTAATAAAAATCAGCAGCCTTGTTACATTGCTGGAAGTGAAATTCTCACCTTATTTTTTGCTGTCAGTTCCCAGGAGTAAAAGTCTAAGGGGAGGCTGAAATTATCAGCGAAGAGCCCTTGTCCGGGAATTACGTAATTCCCACAAGGCAAGCTGCCAGAAGCCAACTTTGGCAGCTCATCAGGGTTTGCTGGGAGCTGACTTCTCTTGTTTGTTTGGCTTTTGAGCAAGTTGCTTTTGTTTTGGTTTGGGATGCTGGGAGTGATGTTTTGAGCTGAGCGAGTATTCTCTGGTCTGGGCCCTTGCCTATTACTGCAGACAGGAGCAGGAGAGCCTTTGTTTGTGATTAGTAATGACCTTGTTATTGGTGTGGCAGGAGGTGTGGGCAAGTTCAGAGGCTCGAATTTTAATCTCCTTCCACGATGGGCCCTTTTGACGAATTTATGTTCTAATTTTTTTAGCCACGTCTTAGCACCACACATCATATCAATAAAGCAATACATAAACAAAATTCATGAACCTGGCCTAGGGATTTGAAGCAGAGAAGCCTTGCTGAGTCTCAGGGATGGGGTTTAACATCAGAGCCTCTCATCTTTTTATTTATTATTGCCTATGCAGAACCTTGTAATGAAGGAGCAAAGTAGGTCACTCCCAGCGGCACCAGACTAGAACGCAGCCGAGTGGCTATGAAGGAAACTCCATAGTTTATCATGGCCCCTGGGAGGGGGGGTCACTATGACAGCCTTTCTTTTTGCTGACAATCCTGGACATCAAAGTCCTGTGTGTGGACTGACTCGCCCACCCTTGTCAAAGCATCAGTAAGAAGGTGGCAGTCCCAAGCGTCTCGGGCAGAAAATGGTGTGTGGGTATGAAAATTAAAAGTTCTGGGAATCTTGTGGCCCCAGACTGATGGTATTCCTATGCCACTCTCTGCTCTTTCTTGGGATTTTATTTTCTTAGGAGAGATTAATAAGATAGCACCGGTTAGCTCCTTCTGATCTCCGTAAAGTCACTTTGTACTCTTTAAAGGAAAAACAAAACACAGAGTTCAATGGCCTTTCTTCGTATTTAAATCACTTTACCAGTTTCCAAGTTCTGAAAAACAGAAGAAAAAAAAAAAAACAAGTTCTGACAATTTACCATCTTAAAGTGAATCCAAGTCAGTTCCCTGGAGAGAGGGGAAAGTGATGATCACAGTCGAGATTTCTTCAAAGACAAATATACTGAATGAAGACTTGGAACAAGGAAAAAGGAAAGATTGTGTCCTAAGCAGGCTGCCTTTGGTCAACAATTGTAAATTCCCTTCTCATTGTTTCTTTTCCCACCTCTATTCAGAAGGCCACCTGGGGGGCAAATCATCCTAAATTGATGCTCAGGAAAAAAAAATATGAACAGAGTGTTTCCTGGGAGCTTATTATCCTGCTACCTTTGCTTGGCATTCCTCCCACAGGCAGGCTGGGCTGAAAGCTGCACCCTCTCCAGAAGGCAGATGCCCCACAGCTGATGTCTTGCCAGCACCTCCTCTCCATGTTCCTGGTAGCAGCCATGACATCAGATAGTGTTTATATAGCGCTCACACATTGGGTGTCCCCATTCTCGACACCACATCGAGACCCCTGGCTTTTCTTCTATTGTCACACCAGGCTGAAAATATCCTCAGAGTTGAAAGTGGAGCAGCAGGACGGGTGCCTAGGAACAGCGGAGCACCCCTCAGCGTTTTGCTTTCCTGTGGCAAGGGAAGCCCTGCCCCCACTTCATGGGGCTTCCTCTTTAGAACCCAGGGTGGAGCTTCCCAGAAACTCTGGAGGGAAGGCATAGTGTAATAAATAACCCCTGGCTAAGCCAGGCAGAGGTCTTCAGCACAGCTCTGAACTATCTCCTCTCACACAGTTCACTTAGATAACAATACCTAGTTCACAGAACTGCTACAACAAAGCTCAAATCAGATGATAGATAAAAAGCTTGGCATTCGTCCCACAAGGCAGGCTGGGCTGAGAGTTGCATCCTCTCCAGAAAGCTGATGCCCCGCTGCTGGGACATGGCAGTACATTGGCTCAGGCCTGCAATCCCAGCATCTGCAGAAGAATGGACACTGGAGGATGAAGAGCTCGAGCCCAGCCTCAGCTATACAGTGAGTTCAAAGCCAACATGGGCTACTTTAGACCCTATCTCAACAACACACAATAGCAGTAACACTAACAATAATAAAGGCTCCTAACCTCGGGTGATAGAAGCATCAACAAATACTGAAGTTTTGTCTTGTTTTTATTCTCTTGAATGAGTTTCTCAATGAGTAAATTGCATGCACTATGTTTATTTCTCTCACATATATAAAAAATGACAAGATAGGAGGATTCAGTGAGACAGGTTCCCATCCAACTTTGCACAGGAGGCACTCAAGTTTCCTGAGCTGCCCTTGTTCTCAATACAA
Organism: Alexandromys fortis; assembly: GCF_014885135.2. Lineage (NCBI taxonomy): Eukaryota > Metazoa > Chordata > Mammalia > Rodentia > Cricetidae > Alexandromys > Alexandromys fortis. The sequence continues at coordinate 7,636,862 of NW_026067946.1, forward strand.
AATAAAGAAAGATGCAGGATTTTGAAAATTAGATGAAAAATGAAGTGGTGTACGATTAAGGACAAGAAAGGAAATTGGGGACAAGGAGTCGGCCCTCAAAGCAGCCTGGGAGATCTGATCACTCTAAAATGCATAGAAGAGCAAGAGGGTGCAGAGAGGAGATGGTGGTGCAAGCCTTTAATCACAGTAATCACAGAGGCAGAGCCAGGCGGATCTCTGTGAGTTTAAGGACAGCCTGATCTACAGAGTGATTTCTAGGAAAGTCTAGGTTCTGCAGAGAAACCTTGTCTCAAACAAGCAAACAAACAAACAAAGCAAGAAGGCTGTCTTTGAGAGAACTAGAATGTAATTATCTTCTGACCCTTTAGAATACCCAGGGACACACGAGATAAGACACACAATTCAGCCAATGTAGACTATACTAGGAAACGGTTGATAACACCAGCTACACTATACAAACACTCAGAGGAGGCTGCAGATGATGCTTCCTAGGGTTCTGGCATGCTTGCTTAGTGGGGCCGCAGTGGAGAGGAGTAGGGAGGCAGGAGAGCCTCCTGTAGATCACAACACACAAGGCCTTTCCTGTGGGGTTGTGGATGCATCTACAAAATACATCTAAGTATAGATTGGAAATACTTTAAGGGACATCAATTTCAAACTATGTCTTTTTAATAGACAGAGAGCCCACCTTGAGTGACAGGCAGATGTCCACCCCTACCTGGTTCCCTTTCACCAGAGAAACTGACCCTTGGGACACCAGGACTGTGAAGGAGGTATCACGCAGAATGGATCAGATGTCTTTTTCAGTAAGTATTTTCTTCATCTAGAGTCTAGAAAACACCTGGCTGGCAGTCAGAGGCAGGGTGGTCCTGGAGAACCGCCAGAGACCCACCCATTCAGTGCCCAGCACAGAATCTAAGCAGCAAAATTCTTCACATTTCTGAAAAAGGTGTTGGCTTTCAAATCAAATTCAACTTAATTTCCCTTTGAGATAGTTGAACGTTGCCTCTTCTTTGAGGCCTCTGGCTCTTTCCCCCAGTCCAGATATCATAGGTATAATGACTGGAGGTGGAGGAACGAAGGCAACTCATTTATCCTGAAAAACCGTCCTACACTCCCTAACAAATTCTTGGCTTTAAATTCAGCCAGGAGCACATGAAATGAAGCCAAAAGTCTTTTGCTTACAGGTGAGAAAGAGAGAGAGAGAGAGAGAGAGAGAGAGAGAGAGAGAGAGAGAGAGAGAGAGGAAGAAATAAAGGAAAAGAAAAAAGAAAAGGAGCAAGATTAGCCTTAAAATATATGTTCTTTGCTATTAGAGCTTTCTGATTTTTCCTGGGTGGAACAGCTACGCACTAACCTACAGCGGCACTAGACTGGAAAGTGAAAAGAACATAAAGTATTATAGAAGCTGTTCCCCCAGGAGCTATGATCTGTGAGACAGAACGTTTTCTACAATTTTCTCAGATTCTCACTCCGACCAAGTCCTTTCATCTGGACCTCAGGGCCCACACTGTGCACCCACATTCCAGCTCTGTGCCAGCCAGCCATCCAGTTCTCATAGTCAGACCTCCGGGCAGGCAGAGCTCAGGGGTGACTCAGGCTGTCCAGTCTTTCTTTACTGTGTATGAACAGATGTAAATAGAAACAGCACTTTTGTTCCCGGCCGCCAGACTCAATAATCACACAAAACTATATTAATTGTAACCTTGTTAGGCTGATAGCTTAGGTGTATTCCGAGTTAGCTCTTATAATTTAAATTAACCCATTTTTACTAATCTGTGTATCACCACAAGCCTGTGGCCTACTGGTAAGATTCCTGCGTCCTTTTCCTTCGGCAACTACAGCGTCTCCTAGCTCCGTCTACTCTCTCTCTCTATCTCTTCCAGCCTGGTTATACTCTGCCCTGCCATAGGCCTAAACATTCTTTATTAACTATTGGTAATAAAACATATTCACAGCAAACAGACAGAAATCCCACATCACATGGAAGAAAAGTTGACATGGGAAAGTATCACCCTTGAGATCCTCTTCCTTCCCTCATGAGTGCGTGCAGAACTTCTCCATACAGAAAAAGAAACTGGCAGAGTTCTACTAAGTCATATTGTTCTTTACTCTTCCATCTGAAGGTACAGTCAGAATGAGTATTTTATCATTCTGCTCTTTGTTTGTTTGTTTCAAGTCAGGGATCTCACTGCACAGACCAGGCTGGTCTTGAACTCACAGAGCTCCTCCTGCCTCTGTTTCCTGAGTGCTGCCAAGTCTTTAACGCGCTCCTACGCTGTACTCATTCTGCAATTTTTTTTAAAAAAAAAATGTATTTTTAAAATTCTATTATGTGCATGTGCCTGCGTGTCTGTATGCACACAGAGAAGGCCAGAAGAGGCCATTGACTCCCCCAAAACTGGAGTTTCAGGTGACCATGAGCCATCATGTGGGTGCTAAGAACTGAACCTAGGTCTTCTGCAAGAGCAACAAGCAGAACAGAGCAAGCACGCTCAACTGTTGAGCCGGCTCCACAGCTCCTCCTTCTGTATTTTTGTCACTACGCGTCTAGTGCATGATTAGAGCGAACACGAAAAGTAGAGCAAAATCCAGAGCGAAGCTGCTTGCCGAGCGAAGTCAACTTGCAGCCTGCGCAGGGTGGAAAGACCCAAACCACTGGCACTAGATGAATTAATTTGATTTAGTGGCTGTACCAATCTGGTCTTTTAAATGGTTTCTAGCAGAATGAACCAGCACTTGGGAGAGTCGGTCTGACTGTAATTTGCTACTAATTGTAGTTTCAAATGAGCTACTCTGGGCACGGCAGATAGCAAGAAATAAGTTCAAGTATCTGCCTTCAGTATGCCCTTGGATTAAGGTGAACATCAGTTTTCTTATTACCTGGCTTTTTGGAGGGTGAATAATTTCTTTGCTATTAGTGTAGGTAACTCTACTTACCAAATTTTGGTAAGAGCCCAAATTATTGGAAAAGAAACGAATGGCTTTGGGTGGCAAAAAAACCAGAGGAGCTAATTATATACTTTACTTCCAATGTGCTTTTTCTTGGGTATCCATCTTCTGAGACATTTAATCTTCCTCTGACCACTCACTCTTTAGGCTATTGTCACAGATTTAGGTCTATGGATTGCCTTCAGCTCACTAGACCACAATCGGTTGAGTCAGAATTTAGGGGTAGTATGGGAGGAAGATGTCTTGCCTACATCAGATAGTTATATATGGTGCTGATGAGAAAGTGCTCCCTGCACTGGGGGTGAGGTAAGCAGCAGAGTGCTTCCTCAGCTTGGACAATCCCAGTTCCATCCCCAACACTGAAAAGGAGGGGGAGGCAGAGGAGGAGGAGGTGGAAGAGGAGGAAGAAGGGTAGAAAAAGAAGAGGAGAAGGAGGAGGAGAAGAGGAAGGAAGAAGGAGGAAGAGGAGAGAAGAAGAAGAAGAAGAAGAAGAAGAAGAAGAAGAAGAAGAAGAAGAAGAAGAAGGAGAAGGAGAAGGAGAAGGAGAAGGAGAAGGAGAAGGAGAAGGAGAAGAAGAGGAGGAGGAGGAGGAGGAGGAGGAGGAGGAGGAGGAGGA